>NC_056739.1:1158149424-1158254424 GCF_019279795.1 Protopterus annectens
GTTCCACCTATCAGAGGGAATAAGCAGCAATTCAAATACAAAAACTGCTAGAAAAAGAGTCCTCTAAGAGGTCCTGCTAGACCAGATAGAATCTGGAACTTACTCAAGGTTCTCTTTAGTGCCAAAGAAAACAGGGGAACTGGAGACCAATTCTGGATGTTAACAAAATAAACAATTCAGTTCAAAGAACCATGTTTTGGATGATCATGGTTCAGTCCATTCTCCCCTTTTTGGACTATGACAACTGAATGGGGTCTATAGACATTCAGGACACACAATATCATATAAAGATGAACAGACAGTCTAGAAGGTACTTGCATTTCAGGCTGTGAGACAGTCATTATCCATTCAGAGTACTGCCCTTTGGACTCACTACAGCCCCCAGGGTGTTTACCAAGTGCATGGCAGTAGTAGCAGCTCACCTGAGACTGCAAGGATTCAGAGTGTTTCTGTAGCTAGATGACTGGCTCATTACAACTCCAACCAGGCATTAACTCATGTGCAGGAGACTAGGTTATTTTGACTTCCTGTCATCTGGAGATATTTATTTATTTATTTTACATTTGTTTACAGGGATGGTCCGACTGGATATATGTCCATTTTCAACGGAGGCTCGGGGAGAAAAGCTCCAAGTTAGTAGATCACATTACATTAGTAACATTTACAAATGAGCATAGTTTACACTCTTCAGTAAGGTTACAAACATTTATAGAACGTGGTAGGCAACTGAGAGTTTCACACAGGGTTTACACAGATAAGAACTTTATCCCGTAACAAGCTTATTTATTTATTTATTTTTATTTATTTTACATTTGTTTACTGGGATGGTCCGACTGGATATATGTCCATTTTCAGCGGAGGCTCGGGGAGAAAAGCTCCAAGTTAGTAGATCACATTACATTAGTAACATTTACAAATGAGCATAGTTTACACTCTTCAGTAAGGTTACAAACATTTATAGAACGTGGTAGGCAACTGAGAGTTTCACACAGGGTTTACACACATAAGAACTTTATCCCGTAACGAGCTTTAGATATGCCACAAAGCAAAGTCATATACATTTTAGAGTCAAATGACAGATTTAATTAGGCGAGATATCCAATACCAGGGGGTAGGTGTTAGGTTTTGAACAGGGACATTGCCAGTGCATTTGAAAGTGTAGTTTGAGGCTTTTTTTGAACTGGGTTAGAGAGGGCTGGAGAGTAAGTTCAGCAGGTAGCGAGTTCCAAGTTTTGCCTACAGAGTTGGCAAATAGAGAGTTATCAGCCACATTTATGCTTTTGGTTATTTGAACCAACAGTTTGTCAGCAGAGCGCAGTGACCTCAGGTTGATGTAGGGATTAATCATCTTGTTTGGTGCTGGTGTCTTATCAGGGTGGTTTAGAACTTTGTGGGCTATTATAAGTTGGTTGTATTGGAGAAGACTAGTCCATTCAAGCCATCCTAGTTGAGTTAAGTTGATACAGTGGTGGGTCATAAAGGTTGTACCTGTAGCAAATCTGGCAGTATGGTTGTAACAGCTTGCAAGTTTGCTAAGAGTGGTTTTATTCAAGTTAGTGAAAAGGGGGAAGGCATAGAGAAGGGTAGACATTAAGTGGGAGCGATAGAATTTCTTGCAAATGGAGTGAGGAAAGGTTTGATCCTATAGAGGGAGCCCAGCTTTTTGTTGACAGTTTTGATGGTTTGATTGACATAGGTATCATATTTTAGGGTATTGTTGACTGTGACCCCTAGGAGTTTGGTGTGAGCATCTGAGGATATGTGTGTGCTATTATTGGATCTTATGGTAAAAAATGGTGAAGAGGACTTACAAGTGGGGAAAAATTAGCAGCTTAGTTTTGTTGGGGTTTAAAATAAGCTGATGGTTTGCATACCATTTTTCAACATCATTGAAAGTATTCTGGGTTAGAGTCATCAGCTCAGTTGAGGAGGCGGCTGCACAAATTAAAGTGGAGTTGTCCGCGTATTGGATGCAAGTGGCCTTGGGAGTGATTGTGGGTAGGTCATTGATAAAGATTGGGAAGAAAAGTGGTCCTAGTATGGAGCCTTGGGGGACTCCTAATGTGATGGGTTGACGAGTGGATAGTGTATTCTGCCATAATACTGCTTGTTGTCTGTCAGACAGATAAGACTGGAACCATTTAATTGCACAGTTATTTAGTGATAGTTTCTTCAGGGTATAGATAAGTAGTAGATCCAGACCATGAGGTACATTATGTGTACACCTGCGAGGTAAGCTGTTTGTGTTTGCAGACAGTTCAGACCCGGACTGCACTTTTGTTACAACAATGTATCCACCAGTCAGATAAAAGATAAAGGTGGTACAGCAGCTGAATACTTAGAGTGGTGTTAGGTCTAGAAAAGAAGAGTACACAGAGGAGTAAGCACTTTTGAGATGGTAAAGATATATTATAAAGATTACTAAACATGCATACAGGAAAATATGTCTTGAATCAACCACTAGCGTATGCAGATACTGAGCCAATTGGAGAAACACATCAGTGAGAAGGGACCTCAGTTGACAGGTATGCAGTCACAGATAAAAAATATAGCAAACAGCACTCTGTCCTGGGTCTCTAATGTAATTCTATCTACCACTAACACCATAATTATATAGCAGTAAATACACACCAGTATGAGTTGTCTACGCACAACACATATACAAGAATTTTCGTTAACAAGATGCAGCTATGCAGATAGTACATACTATTATACTAAAAACAACTTGGTGCAGATAAACACAATGCTAGCATGCCATAGTAACCTCCAGTAATAAAGAATAAATCATATTCAATGTCTTTGTAACACAGTTCAACATAAATATGCATGTACAGTTGTAAAACACTGAGCTCTTCAAGGGGCCTGTAGCAGGGTAGTTGTAGTTTTAAAAATGGTGCCTGCCACAGGTAATATTTATTAACTTTAGGGTTGGCTTAAGGTGATGAAACAGGGGAGGGAGAGAAAAAGGGTGTGAGCAGGCAGTTCTTTTGTACTGCTGCTAATGAGCCAAGATCCAAGCAAAGACAAGTTTGTGTTAAGAAATAATCAGAATTGACCAAGGACTGCTCTGAAGCTGTAAGTCATTTCTTAACCATTTCTCATGTGGAAAAACAGGATAACCTTGTATCAGTAGGCTACTCTGGTCTCAATTTAAATGAACAAACACAAAGTATTTGATCATTTATGGATACTATTTGCTAAAAGAAGAGAATAAATGAGAAATGGAAGATGAGAGGGAGTGGGGGGGGGGGGGGGGGCTGCTTACAAGCCAAAGCTGAGCGCTCTCCAGGAGATAACGAATATTAGCTCAAACAGGTAGACACATGCACAAAGTTAACTTTATCTGTTTGTGTTTGCAGACAGTTCAGACCCGGACTGCACTTTTCTTACAACAATGTATCCACCAGTCAGATAAAAGATAAAGGTGGTACAGCAGCTGAATATAATATGGTAACTATAAACTACAACAAGTCTCATCTGGAATCGACTCGGAGTTTAGAGTTTATAGGAGCGATTCTCAATACAAAGACAACCATTGCTTCCCTTCCATTACTCACAGTTCAGACTGTAAGATTTCAAGTAAAAAAAATAATCTGCAGCACCTCAATTTCTGCCCAGCTGATCCTTCAGGCTCTGGGATCGATGGCAGCAGCAATAACACTGGTACCACTAACCAGGTTTTATATGAGAATTTTGCAATGGATGCTGGCTGCTCAGTGGTCAATTCTATATAAGCCTGTGTTGTACAAGATGAGTATTACTCACATCTGCAAGAGAGATCTAAAATGGTGGATTGATTCAGATCAGGTTCTACAAGGTCATCCGTTCATTCCCCCTCAGCCCAAGGCCATAGTGACCACGGACGCTTTCCAACTAGGGGGCATTTTCTGGGGAAGACAGTCCAAGGCACCTGGTCCTCTGAGGAGGCCAAATTGTATTTAAATGTTGTAGAGATATGAGAGCAGTGCTGTTAGCGTTGCAGGCATTGCAGATTGCTTTCCCTTTGGGGACAGTTGCTGTACAGTTGGACAACATGTCGGTCGTCTGGTACATCAACAAACAAGGAGGAACCAAATCCTACCTAATGTGTTAAGAAGCTCTTAGAGTGTGGCAGTGGGCAGTCTCTTCCAACCGCTTTCTTGTAGCAATGTGCACTGCATGGAAATCCAATGTGATAGCAGATAAATTAAGGAGGTGCATTTTTCTACCTCATGAATAGTCCCTCAACAAGAAAATTGGGACCAACCTTGCTGCGATCTCTTCTCTTCCCTCTCTGAACAACAAGTGTAGCAGCTACTTTGCCCTAATCCCCCTCAGAGGGGGAATCTCCGAGGGATGCTCTACTTCACGATTGGCCCCCTGTTCTCCTGTATGCATATCCACCCATACCTTTAATTCCCGGATTACTTCAGAAAGCATCCAGGTTGAAAAACAAAGTCATACTCATTGTTCCTTATTGGCCTCAATATATTTAGTTTCCCTTTCTTTGGCCTCACCTGTTTCAACCACCTTGATTTCTGGATCCAACATTGGACCTTCAGTTTCACCAGACAGACATGATACACTAGATTGGGCAAACCTCAGGCTGACTGCCTGGCTTCTCCAGTTCCACTGATAGGCAACAAATGCTCTCTTCCCTGTCCATCATATTTTGATGATGTCTTTCCATAAACCTTCCACCAGGAAGCTATACTCCAACAAATGAAAAAGATTTGTTTTTTGGGCTGAAAAACATAATATTGAACCTTTTACAGCTCCCATACATAATATATTGGATTTTTTTATCACATTTCTGTGGTGAAGGAGCAAGCTCTTCCACAGTTAGTCCAGTTAGCAGCATCATATTTTCATGTTGGGATAAACGGCTGCTCAGTAGCATCTCATAATTTAAGCAAAGCATTTTTAAGAGGCTTACTTCTGTTAAGGCCTCCCTTTAAAGATCCTGCTCCTCCTTGGGGCCTACATTTAGAGCTGTTCAACCCCCATTTAAGCCTGCAGCTACCTGAGATCTTAAATATCTTTCATGGAAGACAATTTTCTTAGTAGCCATTACTTCAGCCTGAAGAATTTCTGAGATCCAAGCATTATCCTCAGAACCCCCTTACATGAGTTATCATACGTATCAATCCATCACTTCTTCCAAAGGTAGTGTCAGAATCCAATATTAATCAGTCTATCAATTTGCCTGTGTTTTTCCCAAATATTTTCTAACAAAGGTGAATATGCACTACACTTACTGGATATCCACAGGCATTTGCGTTTTTATTTGAATAGGACAAAGAACATCAGGAAATCAAATCAACTGATTATTTCATTTACAGAACCCACGTTGGTTAAACCAGTTACCAAAGCTACTCTATCTAAATGGATAACACATTGCATTTCTTTTGTGTATAATGTCCATGGATGATATTTGTGCAGCAGCTGCATGAGCTACTCCCTATGCATTTATCACTCATTACAAATTAGATTTGGTCTCCAGAAGGAGAGCATCTTTTGGTTCTGTGGCAATCAGGAATATCCTTCCTTGAGTCCACGCTGGAAATTATGTAGCTGGGGACTGTGCCCCATCAATTGTGGAGTGAATGAAAATTGACAGCATCACATAAAGAAGTTATGTGCTCACTATAACGTTCCATCTGTGTTATCCATTTTCATTCTTCCTCAGCTCCCCTCCCACCAACCCATCCATTTTCATTCTTCCTCAGCTCCCCTCCCACCAACCCATCCATTTTCATTCTTCCTCAGCTCCCCTCCCTCCAACCCATCCATTTTCATTCTTCCTCAACTCCCTTCCCTCCAACCCTCATCCTTAAGTCTCCTGGAAGAATGAGTATTACACAGCCTACGTGTCATATTTTTTATTTAATTTTCATATACATATATATATATGTGTGTGTGTGTGTGTGTGTGTGTGTGTGTGTGTGTGTGTGTGTAAAACACTTCAGATATGGTTTCTCTTTAAAAATGCTAATTTTCATTTTTCACCTTCCTAAGCAGCAAACAAGATCTGAGGTAAATGGGGTTTGTGTATCGTGGGTAAGGGAGAAGCTTGAGAGTTCCTGTTTGCCACAAGCTTTTGCAACGGCTGAGTTGAATCCAGCTGGTTGGATCTGAACCCCATCAGTTGAGGAAGAATGAAAATGGACAACACAGATGGAATGTTTTGGTGAGTACATAACTATTTTTTTCTTTTTGCTTGTGCCCCTCATCTTCTACTACTAAAGGTCATGCTCAAGATCGTGTGTGACAGACCAGTAATCTTACTGGTGACTCCATTTTAGCCCAAACAATACTGGTTCCCCCTTCTGTTTCATCTGGGCAGGAGTAGTCATCACACATTACCTTGCAGGATGGATCTTCTCACAAAAGACAAGGGGTGTCTCATTTACCCTCATTTGAACCATTCTTCAGTTGATACTTTCAGTGATAGAGTTTTGATTCCTTTGAGGTTTGAGGCACCAATATTTTGAAGACGTGCTTCAGGTTTTGCCAGAGGCCAGAAACCCACTACTAGAAAATTGTATGTGGCTAATGGAAGAGATTTTATTTTTGATGTCTCAAGCACGACCTGGGCTGTTTTTCTGTGAGGGTTTCTAAGGTCCTTTCTTATTTGTGTGAGTTGCTCAGTTGGACTTGGCGTATTCATCTGTTAGTTCATTTGTAAGCCATTTCCATTTGTCTACCTCTGAATCCACTTTTAACTTCTAGTTTTGAAGTCAAACAATTTTTAAAAGGAGTCTTTCATTTTCTGCCTCCAAGAAAGCTTATTCCTCCTTCTTGGGATCTTAATTTTGTTCTTGAGAAATTGACTCATTCCCTTTTGAGCCTGCAGTTTCTTCTTCCCTACAACATTTTACTTGGAAAATTGTATTGCTGGTGGCTCTTATTTCTGCCAAGAGGGTCTCTGAACTTCAGGCACTTATGGCGGTTCCATCTTTTTTTTTTCTCTTCATAGCAATCCTTTTAGGCCCAAGGTGGTTAATAATTTGTCCTTGAATCAATCCATTCTTCTTCCTTCTTTTCCCTTTCCCCACAGAATCCTGATATGAGAGTTATTCATACATGGATTTACATAGACAGCTCAAGTAATTACTTGGATAAGATGAAACATCAAGAAATCTGAGCAGCTCTGTTTCCTTGTTGCCAAACCCAATTTCCTAGCATTAATCTAAGCAAACCATCTCATCGTGGACTTCTAAGGCCCTTTCTTTTTGCTTTCCTTTTCTCTTTGTGCTCAGTCTACCAGGGCAGTAGCCTCTTCTGGTTCTTTTTGCAAAGATCTGGGTACTTGATCCATCTTGGAAGCTGCTACTTGGTCTTCTGTTCACACTTTCACTAAACATTGCAAGTTGAATGACATTTCTAGGGCCATAGAAGGTTTTACCAGGGCCATCCTTCATGGGTTTTTGGAGGACTGTTTTGTAGTTCCTCTTCCCATACTTTACAGTATCTGTTTTACTCTACCAGGAGTAAAGAATATTGCAGCAGTGATAAGGAAGAACACAGTGCAGTTGTGCAAGATCTAACCATAACAGTAGATGTATTGCTTCTCTCTGTGGTAGTATTATGTCCCCCCTTCCTACCCCACTGTTAGTTTCCATTTTCCTATTTTCCTTTTGGCCAGGTCTCTTTCATCATCATCTTCCTTTCTGGATGTACATGGTATTGCTTTTCTCTGTGGTTGATCTAATTCTTCTGGGGCACTTCATTTCTGATGATCATGAGCTTTTACATCACATATATACCTTATGCCTTGCACGTAGGGCATGTGTCTGATGTACGGTGCCCAGAAGATGTAAAGGCTTTAGTATGTTTGCCAGACATTCGGCTATCCTCAGTAGGATGTCCCAGGAGTAAAGAAGTAGGACATATGGTAAGATCTTACACAACTGTACTTTGCGTAGGTTGTAATAGGGCTTTATCCTTCTACACTGTCAGGCTAGCTGGCTGGGATGTACTATAGTTTAATTGATTCAGCAGGCCATCTCCCTATTACCAAGGAGTAGAAGGGACCAAGGGTGCCATCCATTCTTTTCACACTAACATTTGGTTTCCCTGAATCATTGGGCAGGTTTGTCCATTGGTCATAACTTCAGTCAGCTCTACTTTTATTTAGGAGTAGCTGCTGCCATTTCTTGCTTGTTGTGCTCTCGGTATACTTGATTAACTTGTCCATTTTGGGCTTGTGTAGCTCTGTTTTCTGACTGTATTATATTTGTGCCCACAACTGTGAGAATCCACCTTTTTCTGCTTGAACTTTCTCCAGGTATCAGCCTTATTAACTTGTAGTCTTGTGTGTCTGTGTACCCTAGCACCTTACAGCCCAAGCATAGGACTCGTCTAGTCCTGTGCGTCTGTGTACTGTAGCAACTTACAGCCCAATTAAGCTAATCATAGGACCCTTCTAGTCCCGTGTGTCTTTGTACCCTGGCAGTTTACAGCCCAGTCATAGGACCCATCAGGTAGAGTCCTTGATGTTTAAAATGTTAGAAATAGCATTTATTTTTAGTAGTTCTTTGAAGAAGAAACCTCCTTAATAAGTCATCAGTATTCTTCCATTTTGTGGGTACTTCTAGACGGCCTTGATTGTTAGATTTTTGTACAACTCAGGCAGGTATATATTGGCACTTCACTTGTTAGCAGTGGGAGTGCTGAATCTCCACTACATTTAATTTACTCTTAGCTGCTAACTGGTGGCTACAGGGCCAAAGGGCAGGCAGGCTGTGGATGAATTTGTGGCCAGCTTATTTTGTTGTGGAGTGCATATAGGCATCCCTGAATGAAAGATTGTACAAAAAAAAAGAGAGACATATTTGGTTGTTTGTGAAACATACCCATCCAGGGGACACATCAAGGAGGGTCTTCTTGTTTAAGAACAGGTAAGGTAACAATATTATCTGTTAATCTTCCCTAAATGGGCCATGAGACAGAGTATGCATATGTCTTTTGATACAGACCAGTAATCTGCTCTACAAAGTCTATATCTCAAAGTGGCTGTAGAGGGTCTTTCTCCTTTGGAATGATGACATGTGTTGTACACCCTCCTGTTTTTATTTCTGAAGGGATATTGGATTTTCCCGTTTCACCATCTTGAACCTTGTTAGCTTGCACCAATGCATCAGGTTCCAGATGGTGACTTCAGGGCCATTCCCTTGCTGCTCACTGTTCCTGAATGGTGTTCCTGGACATGATGGTTGCTTTCTGGCATGTTACTGTCTTGTGTCACACAGAAGATTCCTTTATATTTGCTTAGAATGGGCATGACTTCTAGTATAAGGTGCTGCCATTTGGTGTTTGTTTTGTGTTTATAGGTTCATAGGATGATACTAGACTATTGGCCCGGAGGCCCTTATAAGCCTAGCCAAGAATTTTGCCCATGTTCCCTCAAAGTCAGCACCTGTTTCCCCTGTCCAGCAGGGACACAGGTGGGATCCTAGGGGTATATTTTCTGTTTCTCATCCAGGCTTGATCTCCCTTTGACAAAACCAAACTGTGTGGAGACAAGCATTTGGAGGTTGCCAGTGTCCTTGTTTATAAGGTCCATTATAATTCATGGCCTTGCAGATCAGGCGAGTTAGGCTGATGGGCCTATATCTGGGTCAGTGGATGTCCCACCTTTGTGTAGAGGGATGACAGTGGCTGTCCTCCATTCAGCTGGGATGAAGCCGGTGCTCAGGCTTTGGTTGAATAGGGTGTCTAATAGAGCTGAGAGCTCATTCCTGAGTTCATATAGGATACAGCCGGGGATGGTATCTGGTCCCATGGAGACTGTATTTTTTTTGCCTTTGAGAGGGCAGTAAAGACTTGCGCCTCGGTGATGAGGGGAGAGGGGCAGAGTGCTGGGGATGCCCTGGTTTACTGAACCTGTCTGCCAGCAGGTTGGCTATATCTATAGCGTTCAAAATGTTGATTAAGGTACTTGTTTCCAAAGCTTCACTGAGTGAAGATCGTTTTCGCCAGTCTGGGTGGCTGTTTCCTTCTGGCTCTATCAATGTACTGCTTAGTATCATTCCACAAGTCATCGATGTCCTGAGTGAAATCGCTATTGTAGTATTCATCATGAATGGGTCATCACCACTGACTCCCTGCCTGGGTACCAAAGCTTTACCTTTCCAAGATCGTGCATCTGACGTGACCTCAGTTTGTAAGCATAGGGATATGTAAGCGGACATATGAATGTAATTCGTCAGACTGTCTCCCCTCCAGCCTGAGCACGTCGCATATCCGTCAGACTGATTGTCATTTGGTCGTTGGTACCATAGCTTTGATTAGAATGATAAGTATCCCACTGGTGAACCTTTCTTTGCTTTTCTAAAGAGTTTTTTTTTTTTTAATGATAATTAAATGTCAGCTAGAGAGGGGTAAGTGTGAGTGCAGTAGGCAAATTCCATACAAAGGCTTGCATATACCTAGTTGTCTTCTGCTTAGGAGCAGAACATGCTACAAGGTCTGTTCCATTTGCACCTAAAATGTTGCTGTCCTGCTTCTCCTTGCTCCGTACTTTTCTGGAGACTCAACATCTTAAATGTTTGGCCCACTCCAAGATGGCAGATTCTGCTTCCCCTGATGTAACATTGCTGCTTAATAAAAAGCTTAAAAGACCTAGGCCAGAAATTCAATTGGTTGTTTCTGACTCTGATGTACCCTCTGAGGTGTCAGAATTCATAGTACTTCCGATTCCATTTCAGATGCCCCATACCAAGACCCTTTCAGTGGTTCTTGTGACTGAAGAACCCAAGGATAAAGCTAAAGCATATATCGTCATCTCAGATGGTCCAGAGGATACTCACCAGATACTAGTTAGGGAGAAAATCCCAGATAAACTTATCACGGTACATCAGCGATCTGAACCACCACATTTAGTTCAGGTGGACATAAGACCAAACAAGAAATGCCAAAAAAATAAACATTTAACTTTCTCTCCTCTCCTTCTCCTTCTAGGGAGAAGTAACAGATGGACTTTTCTCAAGACCTGTACAAGGCTATTATGTCCCTGAAGCCACCATCCTTTTCATGCCAGCCCCCTCCCCCAAGGTTGCTGTGGATTCTTTTCCTTCAGAAGATGAAGAGGCCTCTGATTCAGAACATTCTGTGGCATATTCATTTCAAATCCACTCCCCTGACCAAGAGGCCCTCAACAAGCTTGCCACCAAAATAAACCATTTAAAAAACTCTAATATGAACCCAAACAGTCCAACCTGTTCTTAAACAAAATAATTGGTCCGGAATTCCTAAGTCCATTCAGAGGATGAAGATTCCCTCTTTCCTGATTGTCCTGTGGAAGAAGCCTCTTTTGGAAAGACGACATTAAGCATGAGGGAGCATTTTGAGTGGAAGTTTAGGCAGATTATAGAGGCTCAAAAAAGATACAACTTCTTGGAAGTGAGCACTCCCACCCCTTCTTTAGTTCCCCCTGTTCTTGAGGCCTTCTTGGATGCCTTTCAGTCCTCCTCTGCTGCTACTGACGTGCAGCCTCCTGCTCCCAAAAGACACGACAAATTTTATAACAATCCGTTATTTTCTTAAATTCTTGTTTAAAAATCCTGCATCAGCTCCGTCTGCAGGAGCTCCCTCTCTTCTGATATACCTTCTAAGCTCCTTCTCAATGCCAGTGCTCTCATTTCAGACAGGGCTAGTAGGGCTATGGATAGGTGGGGCAAAAATGGTTTATACCTCCTCTAATTTGGCATTTAGGGGCTACAAGTTACCAAAACCAGGTGACCAAGTATCTAATATCCATCCTCAATTTCTTAAACGAGGTTGTGGTGGATTCACAATTGACTGATTCTAAACAACAAATGTCTTTACTTCATCTGGCTACACAAGTAGCCATACACAGCATTAAATGTAATTATGATGCTCTAGAGGCCTCATCTAGAGCAGCTGCAACTGGTTCCGTCATCTGCAGGTATGCATGGTTCATGCACAATCAACTTGTACCTGAAGACTTCAAAGCTAAAATTATAGATTCCACCTTGAACAAAACTTTCTTTGAACCGTAGGCAATCAGTCTTTACAAAACCTTCCATAAATAGGGAAAAACCATGAAAGACTGCAAACATCTTCTCTTAACCTTCGTACCTAGGTATCAGAGGAATTACCCAACAAAACCCACCTGTTTTTTTGGAAGGGATCCCAGGCAAATCCAGAAACACAAGAAAGCCCACAGAAGAAGATTCCTAGAGAAACCACAGAGAGATTCCTCTTCCAGGAAGCCTCTCTGTGGAGACAAATCTCTGTGACTATGTACAAAGTCTGCCACTCCACCACCCCTGCCCTTTCCCTTTCAAAAAGATTTATCCAATCAGTCCCCATCTGGATAAGATTACCACAGACCTGTGGATGCTTTCATGTATAAAAAAGGGCTGTGCCATGTCTTGGATGGAAACCCATCCTTTAAATAGCATGTGACTCCTTTGCCACAATCACCCATCCTATGGGAATTGCAGGCACAAGGCACATTAGAACCAGTACCTCAAGTATTGGTGGGAAAGGGTTTTTACTCCAAAAATTTTCACTTCAAAGGAAAGAAGGGTGATGGAGACTTATACTATATCTCTCCCTGCTAAACACATTTCTAAAAGTGCCAACTTTCAGAATGATTTCCCTAGACACTTTGCTTCCATTCATTGTGCCTCAGGCTTCAGTAGTATCTCTAGAGCTAAATGATGCCTACCTCCATATTCCAGTTCACCCCCCTTGCAGGAGATTCCTCAAGTTTTGTGCTGGGTTATCTCACATTCAGTTTACTGCTTTGCCTTTTGGGCTTTCCACAGCCCCAAGAGTTTTCACAAAATGTCTTTCACCAGTAATTGCCTCTTGCAGAATGCAGGGAATCAGAATTTTTCCCTGTTTAGATGACTTGTTAATCCAAGGCTCCTCTCCGCAAATATTTTTCCAACACCTGCAACTAACCTTTAACCTCCTTAGTCAGGTGGGGTTCACTGTCAGCTAAACGTCTTCCCTGCAGCCATTTTAGAACTTAGTTTTCCTGGGCTGCAGACTGGACACCATAAAGATGCAGACCTACCTCCTTCAGGAAAAAGTGCAGAGCCATGCTGATTACTTTTACAACCTGACCTCCCTCACCCAGTGGTCAGCAAGAGAAATATTAAGGTGGGAGGTTGGCATAATGGTTAAGGTTTTTACCTTACATACACAAGGTGCAGGGTTCGAAGGTAAATGGGATAATTGGCTAGACTTAAAATGTCCCACAAGGGCAGTTAGCCTAGTACTGATCTATGAACCTATGAATCTTGGGATTCATGCCATCAACTTTTCCAATCTACCCTGTAGCCAGACTGCATATGAGGAAGGCTTGGTGGTACCTGAAAACAGTTTCATCGCAGCATGTTCACCCTCTAGACAAAGTAACCCTGCCATTACCTTATCTCAGAGGAGAGTTCTCATGGTAGAGGGACCAGATGATACAAAACCCAGGACTTCCCCTCCTCCCTATCACTTCCATTTCAAGAAATGCACACAGATGCCTCGGATGAAGCATAAAGAGCCTGGACAGAGATGCACTGGTTTCATGGCAAGTGGCAAGCAGAATTACTAAAGGAACACATCAGCGTGAAGGAGATGAGAGCCCTCATCCAAGCTGCTCAGGTTTTTCCCCCCACATCTGGAGGCCAGCTCTCCTGAGTGTTCATAGGCAATACCAAAGTCGTGTGGTACATAAACATACGAGGAGGAACCAGGTCTTAAAAACTGGTGTGAAATTGTTCGCTCTTGCCGTTTGTTCTTACACACGGGTTCGGAGCCGATCCTCGGCTCCGAGTCGGCCTCATCATAAGCTCTGCATCTCAGAGAAGCTCGAGGAACAGTCCATATCCCATGATCCTCCGCTGTTATCCCCCAGATCTAGTTTGCTGCTGCAACAGATCGTGTCGAGGAGAGAGCTCAGACCAGTAAAATTTAGTATTTTGCTATTAGTACTCTATTTAAAACTAATTTTACTAGTTAGTTTAGACTTAGTAACCAGTTTGTGTGTGTGTGTGTGTGTGTGTGTGTGTGTGTGTGTGTGTGTGTGTGTGCCTTTTCTTAGGGTTTTACCCGTTATATATATATTTTTTTTTCCGAGTTTCGGCTTAGGCCGTTAGTCCTGTCAGGGCTCTGACAGTAGCAAAATTACAGTTAGATTTGTAGGCTTATATATATATATATATATATATATATATGTAGATAAATATTTTTCTTCTTCATATATCTAATATTGCTAGTACTTTGCTGTGTTGTTTGACTGTAGTTGTAGTTGTGTGCAGTGTTTCTATATATTTAGAATTGTTAGTGCTTATTACAAGTTCTTGTTACAAGATTAGTTACTTGTTTTGGACATGGCAGATAAGGCCAAGTCTGGGTTCAAGAGATGTCAGTGTGGACAGAAGATGTCCATCACCGACAATCATACTTCCTGCGTCAGCTGTCTTGGCCCTCTCCATCTGCAGGAAGACTGTTCTATCTGTCATTCCTTCAGTGGAAAGGTCATGATGGAAAGGCGCAGGAAGTTAATCAAGAGGGGTTTGCTAAAGCCCGACTTTCAAGAAGCCTTGGAGAAGGCTGATCAGGTGTCGAAATCTTCGAAGGGGTCGAAGTCTTCGAAGGTATCGGAGCCCAAGTCATCGGCTCCGAGCACCTCTACTAAGATTCGGTCACCGGCTCCACAGACCTCGGGGCCGAGCATCGAACGGTTGTCTCTGATCGAGGCCCAGGTCTTGGAGCCGGTGTCGGAGGTGCCTCCATCTTCGATACTTCGTTCGGTGACATCTTCGGCCCCTTCGACCCGTTCTTTCAGGCCGTTATCTGACACCGACGTGGATCGAGTGGTGCAGAAACTTATGGAGAACACTGCTCTATCCAAGCTCATTGCAGTTTTGTCCCAGTTGGTATCGAAACTTGAAGCCCTCCCTGTGTCTCCTGCAGATCCTCCTCTGAGACCCATCGAGTCCTCGGAGCCGGGAGATGAGGAACCGATGATTGTTAATCCCCCAGTGCCGAAGCCTTCTTTAGTGCGGTCGGCACCATTGACCTCGACTCCCTCGGAGCCCATTGAGGAGTCTCTGAGCCGACAGTCTCGCCTCGGTTCCGGGGCGGAGAGTCGAACCGAACTTTCGGTTCCGACTCTTCCCCTCGGAGCCTCGGCGCAGATTAGCTCGGCTCCGTCCTCTGGGTTGGAGCCCGTAGTCTCGGTTTCAGGGAAGCTGCTGTGCTCTTCGGATCCGGTGGAGTCCTCGGCTTGGGGCTCTGGTGCCTTCGACGTCATGAGGAAGGTCCTGTCTGAACAGACATTTACTTCATCGGAGTCGTCTTCTCCTTCCTCCAAGGGACCGCGTTCTGTTTATGCACCCGCGATCCCGGCCAAGCGTAGAGACCCAATGCCTCAGACAGCACCAGAGGGTGTCCCATGTTCCTCGGAAGCTTCACCAGATGCCCCCTCTGATGAAGTTCTGAGGAAGAAATTGTGCAAGAGGAGGCACATTGATTCCCCACAGGAATCATTGACATCGGACACCGATTTGGATGAGTCAGAGGGGTCCCCACGGTCCCCCTCTGAGGATGTCTCATTTGCTGACATCCTGGAGATCTTAAAGTAGAGGGGTGATTGGCAGTCACTTGCCCCCACTGAGGACGAATCGGTGTTGCTGAAGGCTTTTGGGGCTCAACCTTCTACCTCCTGGGTGACTCCGCCCTTCGATGAGTTGATGGACCTAATAGCTCGAAGGGTGTGGGAGAGTCCGGACACAGTGGAACCAGTCCCTCGGAGGCCGAATAAATATATCACTGCTCCCAGGACAAGGCTTATCTCACTAAGGGAGTCCCAGTTGATGCTATGGTGGTGGCGGCAGCCACGAAGAAGGAAATGTCTGAGGCATCTTCCTCTGTCCATCCTCCTAGCAAAAATTCCAGGACTATGGACAGGTATGGGAAGCACGTTTTCAGTTCAGCGACTTTCTCCATGCGATCGCTGAACTATCTCACGCACTTTACGCACCTTCAGAGAGACCTCCTTAAGGTGCTGGGAGTTACTCTCCAGGGTAACACAGATGCTGCTGTCTCGGAAAAGGTAACAGCACAGCTTAACACCCTCACTTCGATAGTTAACTCGTCCATGAGGCTCATTTCGTATGCAGCCGAAGGTTCGAGTAGGGCTGCAGCCTCAGCGATCGCTCTACGGAGACAATCCTGGATGCGCCTGTGCTCCTTTGCAGAAGCCTTCAAGTCTTCCTTTACCAATGCCCCCTTTGATGGTGCCACCCTGTTTGGACCCAAAGTGAAGGAGACTCTCACTCGGTGTGAGCAAGAAGGTAAGACCCTGTCTGCCGTAGGGGTCCGTTTTTCCGCCCCGACTAGACCGTACCCCAAAGGGCAAAGAGGCGGAAAAATGTGGTTCCGAAAGACTCAGGGATCTTTCCAGCCCTCACAGAGTGATGCCCCCTCCAGAGGCAGGAGAGGGGGGAGAAATGGAAGACGCCGCCCAGGTGGCAGAGGGGGTCCGCATAACCAGGGCAACAGGGATAGCACCCCTGGGAAGCCCTTCCAGCACTCCTGAGTGGAGGCCTGACTGTCCTACTCTGGAGGCAGTTGTGGGTCGCTTGGCTTTATACCCAGAGGCCTGGCTAAATCTCACTTCAGATGCTTGGGTAAAAAGCATAATAACTAGAGGGTACAACATTCCATTTGTAACCACTCCCCCCGATCAAAAGAAATTTCTAGATGCCCCACCCAATCTGCGAGATCAAGCAGCCATAGAAATAGGAAAGCTGCTCGAAAAAAAGAGTCATCCAACCAGTCCCGGCGGACCAAATAGGATCCGGAACTTACTCAAGGTTCTTTGTAGTTCCAAAGAAAACAGGGGACTGGAGGCCAATATTGGACCTCAGCAAACTCAACACCTTCGTAAGGAAGGAAAATTTCCGGATGGTCACGCTACAATCGATCCTTCCCTTTCTGCAGAAGGGCGATTGGATTTGCTCTATAGATCTCAGGGATGCATACTACCACATCAAAATGGCCAGGGCGTCCAGAGATCACCTGCGCCTATGGCTAGGAGCCAGTCATTTCCAATTTTGAGCTCTGCCCTTTGGTCTCACCTCAGCCCCCAGGGTGTTCACCAAATGCATGGCAGTAGTGGCGTCTCACCTGAGGCAGCTAGGATTCCGGGTGTTTCCGTATCTGGACGACTGTTTCCTCACCCCCACCACCAAGCATCGTCCTGTGCAAGCCAGGGACTACACGATCAACCTTTGTTCTCATTTAGGAATCACAGTCAACTTAGAAAAATCTGCCTTATCGCCCTCACAGCATATCTTATTCATGGGGGCGGATTTAGATACTACTACAGCCTTGATCAAGCTTCCCCAGACAAGAGTGCCAGCCCTCAGGGATCAGGTCGCTATTCTTCTTCGAACAAGACAGTTCCTGCCGTGCAAGTGCTGAAAGCCCTGGGAATGATGGCAGCTACCCTTATTGCACTTCCTTTTGGCAGGATACACATGAGGATTCTCCAGTGGCTGCTCTTCGCACAGTCATCGTTCCAACAGCTTCCATTGTCACACGACATCTTGATCACAGAATCTTGCAAGCGGGATCTTCGATGGTGGCTGAACAGTCAAGATCTGACGATAGGTCGCCCGTTTGTGCTAGCCAGCCCTGCAGCCACAATAACCACGGACGCTTCCCTGATGGGGTGGGGGGGACTTTTTCAGGGGAGAACGGTCCGAGGAGAATGGTCCAAGATGGAGTACAATCTGCACATCAATGTCCTGGAGTTGAGAGCAGTGTTTCTAGCGTTGCAACACTTCCACGAATCTCTACCTCTAGGAACAGTGGCAGTTCAGACGGACAATATGTCAGTGGTCTGGTACATAAACAGGGAGGAACCAGGTCTTACCCATTATGCACAGAGGCCCTGAGAATTTGGCAATGGGCTGTGTCCACCGGACGCTTTTTAATAGCAACGCACATCCCGGGGTCATCCAACGTCATTGCGGACAGGTTGAGCAGAGCCATCCTGTTGCCTCACGAGTGGTCCCTCAAAAGTCAAGTGGCGGAGAGGATTTTCCGCAGATGGGGCCAGCCTTGCTGTGATCTATTTGCATCCCCCTTAAATGCCAAATGCAGAAGCTACTTTGCCCTACTCCCCCCTCCGGGGGGTGCCCCCAGGGATGCACTGGTACATGATTGGCCCCCGGGTCTCATATATGCCTTCCCTCCTGTTCCATTGATACCCAACTTCCTACAGAAAGCCAGGAGTCTGGAAAGGACGATCGTTTTAATAGCACCATTCTGGCCTCGACAGATCTGGTTTCCCTTTCTTCGAACTCACCAGATGGAGGAACTGTGGATCCTGGACCCAGTACCAGACCTGTTGACACACTCGTCGGGAGTTCCTCACCCATCTCTTCAGTCCCTCAAACTGACAGCTTGGCTGCTCCGCTTCCCAATTTAGCCAGGTCGGATTTTTTGTCTCCAGCAGTACAACACATTCTAGTTTCTTCTCACAAAGCTTCCACTAGGAAACTGTACAGGAGCAAATGGAAACATTTCGCGTGTTGGGCATCAGGGCAAGGTATAGATCCCTTGGTGGCCCCGATACACAAAATCTTGGATTTTTTATATACACTCTTTCACGAAGGGGCTTCTACGTTCACGATAAGAGTGCAGTTAGCTGCCATATCTAACTTTCATGTAGGTGAAGGGGGCTCTACACTTATGTCTCACAGGCTTTGTAGAGCTTTCATGAAGGGTACCTTTCATCTCTGTCCACCCATTCGGGATCCGGTTTTTCCCTGGAGCTTGAATTTGATGTTATTTCAACTTATGTTACCACCCTTCGAACCAGCGTCAACGTGTTTACTTAAATACTTGTCATGGAAGACTCTTTTTCTTATTGCTGTCACTTCAGCTCGTAGGATATCAGAGCTACAGGCCTTGTCGATTAGGCCCCCATACATGGTTTTTTATCCAGACAGAGTCACCTTACGTACTAATCCATCATTTCTCCCGAAGGTATGTTCAATGCTTGATATTAATCAATCTATTGAGCTTCCCACCTTTTTCAAAAACCATTCTAACAAGTTGGAATATATGCTGCACAAATTAGATGTACATAGACAGCTGAGATTTTATTTGGACAGAACAAGGGAATGCAGGAAATCAGATCAGCTCTTTGTTTCCTTAGCGGATAATAAGAAAGGGATGGCAGTAACAAAATGCGGGTTATCCAAATGGCTTTCAGACTGCATAAATTTTGTCTATTCAGCTTCCAAACAACCACTTCCGTTCAAACCTAAGGCTCATTCTACTAGGGCGGTTTCTACTTCTCTAGCCCATGCCGCTCTTCTACCATTGGATACTATTTGTGCGGCGGCGACATGGGCAAAGCCTCATACGTTTATTACTCACTACAAAGTAGATAGGACCTCCAAGGACAGGGCTTCCTTTGGTTCCACTGTTCTCAGGAATGTTCTTCCTTGAGCCACCCAGGGTAACGGAGCTAGGGGCGCTACCCGTGTGTAAGAACAAACGGCGAGATTGAACAATTTCACATAAAGAAGTTATGTTCTTACCATACCGTTCCATGTGAATTGTTCATCTCGCCTTTGTTCTTACATTCCCTCCCTCCTTCCCCCGCCGCGTTCTGGAAGAACTGTTATGACTAGTGTCTGGTTAGTCTTCGCTGGGTTATCTAACACTACCTGTTTATTAGTAGGTGACACATTAGGTGTACACCTGTCTGTATTTAGTTTATATGATTTAGGTTCAGGTGTATGGTTGCGTGAGCATTAGACACAGTGATTGGTAGTACGTTCTGGTTTCTTGCAAACTAGATCTGAGGGATAACAGCAGAGGATCATGGGATATGGACTGTGCCTCGAGCTTCTCTGAGATGCAGAGCTTATGATGCGGCCGACTCGGAGCCGAGGATCGGCTCCGAACCCGTGTGTAAGAACAAAGGCGAGATGAACAATTCACATGGAACGTTATGGTAAGAACATAACTTCTTTTTCAGACTGTCACAGACTGCCTGGGAAATTACCACCCAGAAAAACATGTCTTTAGTAACTGTATACATTCCTTCACAAGACAGTGTATTCATGGATGTCGTAAGGGGGACCTTAGAGGTTTCTCAGAATTGACCCAACAGACAGGTCTTCCTGGACATCCTCCTTCATTGAGAGACACTTCACATAGACCTAATTGCATCAGAGACCAGCAAATAGCTCCTCCTCTTTTGCATCGGGAGCCCTTGCCCCTCAGTCTGGAGGGCAGATGTTTTCAGTGGACAGGAAGATTCCTCTACACTTTTTCTCCTCTGTTTCATTCCAAGGATTCTTCTAAAGGCTGAAGTTGACAAGCCAAAGATCTTACTAGTGATCCCCTTTTGGCAAAGACAACATTGTTTTCCTTTTCTTTTTTACCTAACTAGGAGCAGCTCCTACAGACTGACTACAAGTGAATCTCATCACACAGTAGAAAGGGTCACGACTACACCCCCAACCAGTCACCCTGAATCTAACACTATAGATAAGGTTCTAATTCTTTACAGGCAACACTTTTCAGAGGACATTGTTAACCTTCTCCAAGAAGCCATGAGACCTACCACTCAAAAATCCTACATAGTCAAATAGAAGAGATTTTCCTTTTGATGCCACAGGTATGGACAATATCCCAAAACATCACAGATAGCTTCCATAATAAAATATGTGTATGAGCTCATGCATACAGGTCTGGCTACCCCTCCATCAAAGCCCACCTGTAAGCCATCTCTGCATGTCTACCCCTTCATCCTGTTATGACCTGAGGTCAAGTTATTCCTTAAGGGGTGTTGCCTCTTAAACCACCAAGGAAAACCATTACCCCTCCTTCGGATCTCATCTTTGTGCTATAAAAATTTACTTTGCCTCCTTTGAACAAACAGCGTCAGTAAACCTCATATTTTACTTCTGGCTCTTACTTCAACTAGGAGAGTTTCAGAACTTCAGGCTGTAATGGCCATTCTGCCTTTTCTTATTTGCCACAAGGACAGTGTGACCATGAGAGCTAACCCTACCTTTGTGCCTAAAGTGGCGAACGGACTGTAACTTAACCAGGCTATAAAGCTTTCTACCTTCTTTCCCATCTCACAGAACTGGGGGAAAGATTGCTACACTTTCTAGACATTCACATACAGTTAAGATTCTATCTGGACAAAACCAAATCCATTATAAAGTCTGACCAACCGTCTGTCTCTTTTATGACTTAAAATTGGGACAACCAGTGTCTAAGCAAACCATTCCAAGCTGGATCTCTAAGACCATCTTCCCCTTATTTGCTACAGGGTAAGTCCTTGCCCTCATGCCCTTGAGTTCATTCTACCATGGCAGTAGCAGCATCAGGGGCCTTCTACAAAGGGGTGGATGCCAGGACCATACTAGAAGCTGCTATCTGGTCCTCAAGTCTGCCTTAAGTTGTCAACTGGAGAAGTAGTCAACACTCACAATGTTGAACTGAAAGCATTGAAACTCCGGAATATTGAAAAACAGAAAAGGTATTGTATAAATATTTTTTACAGGGTGTTTTGTCCTTGCCCCACTGTAGTGTGCTCTGGGACTTAAAATATTAAATTAGCAGGAGATGTGGGGGGCACAGCCCCCGCATGAGGAGGTGCAGGGAGCTTGCCCCCTGCAAAGAATGTTTTATACTCTTTATATTTGTTGATATTCAGAAGTTTTGATATTTCCAGTTTGACATTTTGCATATCTGCTATTTCTCTAGTTGACAATTTAATGTACATCCCCTGACCCTCTGTATACACCTTCACTAAACGCTACAGGATTGGTGCCTTCTCAAGGTCTAGGGCTGCCTTTGCTTTATGAGTCCTTTTAGAGCTCTTGGACAGTTCTGCAGATCACTACACAGCCATCCTTATGTCCCCTTCAGCTGTGGGATTCACATTATGAATATTGCAACAGTAATTCCAGTCAGTGCATAGTATGCTTGTGTAAGAACTTAATGTAACAGTAGATGTCTTACTGATCACTGTTAACCATATTCCTTCCTACCCTCATTCACCTCTACATTCCTTTTCCATAATCTCACTGACACTCCCTGATTCTCCTCCCTCTGTCTCTATTCTGCAGAGAACAGCTTAGAACAAAAGAGGCCTCCTTACCACTTCATGTTTTGCCCATCTTAGCTGACTAGTCTCTCACTCTCACAGGTCTTCAGACTACTGGTTGGAGATTATCTAAGGAATTATGCTCGTACATTTGCCTGTATACCCCTTTGCTTATGAGTTGAGGTCAACGTCGGACACATAGCTCTCAATCTCTTAGAACAAAAAATCTAGACAAAGTAAAAAAAAAAAAGGGGGGGGGAGACAAAGCTCCTAAAATAGGGATGAGTTTTTTAAGTATTGCTCTTATAAACTTAGAAAGCTGCTAGAATAAAACTACTTGTATTATACATTTTCTGAGTGTTATGAAGTCAGAAACACAAATCCCTGTCATTATATAGTGAATTCAGTCATCACTGATTTGCCTCAAAAATCCAAGAAAGTACAACTTTTATGTGGAATAGACCAAAAATATGAGTCAAAAATCTGGACATTCTATGAAAATCTGGACAGTTGAGGTATGGTCGGGCATACAGTTTTGGGAAGGTAAAGTTTTGGTACCCTGGCTGGATATCGGCGATGATAAAGTATTCATTATGAATACTGAAACAGTGATTAGTAGGACAATCTACTGTTGTGGTAAGTTCTGACATAACTGTACTTTCTTTTGGTATCTGCCGTGGTTGTGACTTTAAACTAGGAAACATTTTTCCCTTATCCCATCTGAGAGGATGGACACTACAGTCTTGGTGATTCTTGCTGTGATAGCAGGGAATCGGGAATTTGGCTGTTGAGGACACAGTGAGAAGTCCAAGCTCAGATTTCCTTTTGCCATTTATGCTTGATGACCACTACTGTCATCAGTGAGCTCTTTGCAGCTGACTGTGAGGTGTCCATGGTTGCTGAGAAACCACATACTTCAAGAGCTTTTTTCTGGCATCACACCCATGTGATTGAGCTTTTGAGTGTGGTAGACTGTCATAATCTGTGTTCAGGTGGGCCCTGTTCAAATTTTTTTTTTTTGTTCGGGATGACTGCAGGGTCTGATGAGAGACGCTTCTCTAGTGTTGTGGATAGTTTAGCTTGATTTCACTGTGGTTCAGGGTACATGGTTTCTCCCAGAAAGAGTGGACTTTTCTCCACTCATCTGGAGCTCCAAGTGGTCTTTCTAGCCACAGAGGCATTCGATTGATAAATGCATCCACTGCTTCTATTAATTTTATCAATAAATCTGTTTTGTGCCCCTAAGTAACCGGTAAGGTTAAAAGGAGGCACGTGATTATACCTTCTTTTTACGTAAAGGTGACAGGCATGCAACACTGTACCACAGAGGGAGGCATTATTCACTTAGCAGTTTACTTCCTGGGTGAAGTAAACATGATGTTAGGTTTCCTGAGTCCCTGCAGCCCTCTTGTGGAGTTATGGATTCAGGAGGGAGAAGTACATAGATAAGGGCTTTCTCAGAGTGGGGCACTCAGTAGTTTAACCTTTTTGCTAGTTGTGAGGGAGAAGGTAGTGCTCAGCCAGAAGAGATGATGTGGATAATTACTAGATTTGAAGAAATTTATTTGGGCATGGAAGAGGGCAAAAGTTTAAGTGGGATACATTTATCCTCCCCATAGAGCAAGGTGATTTAAAATTACCTGATTTGAATGGATACATTTAAGACTCATATAAACAAGCATAAGGTTATAAATCAAAGTGTAAAGGGATGACAATGAAATAAGGAGAAAGAATTTTGGATGCAGGTCCTTAAAAAGAATGCAACCAGCAAACAGAATATTATATTCACAAAATTGCAGAAAATATTGAAATAGAAAAATAAGTTTTTGACAGTAGAAATCACTGCAAATAGGAGAGTAGAAATTAGGTAAAAGGGGGCTGGTATTTACTGGGGGAAACTGGCAAAGGAACCAAGGTATTGGGAGAAAATAACTTGAAATAGCAACTTAATAGAGTAGGATAGGGCCAAGCAGAAGTTTGACTGTAGGTTAGAGGCTGCCTTCCATACCAGGGACTAATATCAAGAGTATAGGCGTAGTGAAAGCCCAGCTCTGTAAGAGTTTTTGAAGCTGCTGCAAAAAAGAGAATCATTAATAGCACATATAAAATATTGCATAATAACTGTGAGAATCAGCAGTTAGAAAAGTTGGAGAGAGAGACTGGAAAGAGTGTTTAGATATTGTTTCCAAGTATGCAACAGATTCCAGAAGGTATAGGATGTTTGCTTGGAAATGATTGCTTAAGTATTTTTATACCCGAAGCAGGCTAACTGGACACATACCTCTCAACCTGTCAGTGCAAGAAATCTGGGCAAAGCCTGAAAGAATGAGGAGACAAAGGTCTAAAAATAGGAACAGAATTTAAATATTGCTACCATAAACTTAGAAAGGTTGCTAGAATAACAGGTTTGCATAATTATGTATTTTTGAAGGATATACAATTTGAAACTCAAATGTTTGTTCATTATTTAATATTATTTAGTGACTTCAGGTTTTAATGATTTGCCAAAAAAACACACATTTTATGAGGAACACACCAAAAATATGATGCAAACATCTGGACATTCTTCTTATCTGTTCAGGTGAGAGGTTCAAAAAATTTCATAAGATGTTCATTAAACATTTACATAGAAGGAAATAAACCTACTACAAACTTTCTGACATGAAGGTTAAGCATATTCATAGTATGGGGGTACAGTAATAACATGACATAATGCAGAGAAAAACATATCGGGATAAACCTGCATATGCAGCAATAGAAGTATAGTGTGATAAGGCCTTAAATAAAACATCTAAGGTGAATATATGAATCAGTAATAAAAAGTTGGTTAGAAAGGCAAACATCAGTTACTTAATAGAGCAATAGGGGGAAGAGGGAAAGAGTAAAAAGAGAGAGGTGGAAGATGGAAAAGTATGTAAGGAAAGAGTGAACAGAGGAGAAAAGAAGGGTAGAAGAAAGGAGGGTGGGAGGGGGAGAAAAAGGGGTAGTGGAGCTAAGAGGAGGCTCAAGGAGGAGTAGAGAAAATAAAAGTTCATCAGAAGAAAAGAAAAATATATTAGAAAAAGCTAGAGATAGACAGATTTCATGGTTAAATTGGTAGATTTAAGTAATGGCTGAGTAGAGGAACAGTTACACGCCCACTCGGAAAGAAGATGATTGTGTAGTGCAGTTTTAAAGTTGGAAGGGCTTTGTTGTAAGGGGATAGAAGGAGGTAGAGTGTTCCAAAGTTTAGCTATGCTCCATAAGTATAATAGTTGACCTGCAGGTAACCTGAGTTTATGAATTTGGAGAAGATATTGGTGTTCAGATCGAAGCAGCCTAATAAGATTATAGAGGTTGATTAAGGAGATGAGTGCAGGGTAGTCTTGAGGTTTGTATATCAATTTATGTATGGTTGTGAGCTGAAGGAACAGTGGATGATGGGGTAATTCCAGCCATTGTAGTTGTTTTATGGCAGTACAATGATGAGTAGCGTGGTGACTATTAGTGGCAAATTTAGCGATCTTGTTGTAACATGTTTCTAATTTTGTTTTCAGAGAGGACTGTAGGTTGGCTAGTGAAGGAGCACCATAAGTTAGAGAGGGTAAAAGGTAAGATAATGCAATTGTTTGTTTGGAAGAGAATGAGAGGAACTTGTTGTGTCTATATAGAAGCCTGGGTTTTTTGTGAGTCTTTTGAATATGAAGACTGAATTTAAGGTTTTCATCAGTTATTACCCCTAACAATTTAGTAGAGGTAACTAACTCGATTGTCATGGAGTTGAGAGAGTATTTTGAAGTTAGCGTTATTAATAGAGGTATTTTTCTTGGGAATAAAGATCATAATTGTTTTTTGGGGGATTTAAAGAAAGGAATTTTTGTGAAGCCAGGTTTCCACAGTAGAGAATGCGGCTTGTGTATGTTGCTTTAATATATTTGAGTTGTCAGCAGAGCAGACTATAGTGGAGTCATCTGCGTACTGGACTAGGGTGCCCTGCTGGATGACTTGGTGGAGATTGTTGTAAGGCTTTAGTAACTTTAGTTCTTTTGGCTGACAAAAAAGCAATTACTAGAAAACTGAAATCAAAGTCTAAGCCAACTATATTTTAAGTAATAAATGTTGGAAAAGAGGTAAAAGAACTTAAAAGTGGTATCTTTATAAAAGGGTAGGAGCAAATTACATAGAAATAAATGTTGAGAAGAATCCATGCAGAATAATGTTCAGGAGGTGTGAGGTTTAAAAAAATGCAAGAATTGAGCATAGTATTTAATGCTGGACTGAGTGGCAGTTGTTAAGAAAGAAACCATGCAATGTATGTAAGGGAAAAAAAATTAATATGTTTTGTTTTATTGTTCTGTTAATGTATGTGTGCCTATGTCTTGAGTGATAATTTAATAAAGGTGTTTAACAAATATTTTGTCCAGGTACAAGAGGAGAAGCTGATGCTCAGAATATCACTGTTCTAGCTATGTGGATGATAGAACATCCTGGCACTGAAGATGATGAAGAACCCCAGCAGCGTGGAACTGCAGATTCTAGTCCAGGGGCAGGAGCATCAGGAAGTAGTGTGAAATCTAGAGAAGGTGCTTACCTGCAGTCTACAGCTGACCTTCCAGCAGTTGATGCATCAGAACTGGAGGAAGGCTTTAGTGAGAGGTGAGCGACATCATTTTATGGTAAGGGAATATAAATGGTATAGCTTTCTTTTTTTGCACAGTTGAACAAAAAATATGTATGTGGCTAGTCTTAACCTACTAGTCCTAATTTTCTTTTGAGCATACTGCCAACAGTTTATACCTTCCCAGGTAGCCCACTTTATAGTAGTTACTTCTAGGCTCTGCCTTATCAAAGCCCATCCTAATATAGTCATTAAGAGAATGGGAGGCTAAGTCAAAACTTATTTTTAACCATTCATTTTGTGCATGTAATCTAAAATTTTGTTTGGTTTATTATGTTCCAGTAGTATGTGTTCTTTCCCGTCTCTTAAGTTTCTGATTGGAGCTGTATCCTGAACCCTTTTTTTCACTTGTGCTAATATAGGTTAGAGATGGATAAGCAGAACAAGACAGGAATATAATTTGCACTTTTTAGGCCTAGAACAAAACACTCCTGATTGACATCTGAAATTGTTGTGGATTTTCCTGGAAGGTTAAAGGAAGACAAAGGTAAAAATTATATTCTGTCTCATCTCAGGGGACACTGCCCATTACTCTCCAAGGTTTACTCTTCAAGAATGACCAGAGACCATTTTTCCTCTTCTAAAAATAGAAGAAACACCATATTACCCTCAAAGCATCTCTCTTTGCCATTATGAAGGCTTTTGCTAGCAGTGATATGGAATTCTTTGTTTGTCTTCCAGACTCATTGACCTCATACATTCAGAGTGATTTTTTTACATTCCTGTCCCTATTATGTGGTTATGTGGGACCCATGAAAATCAGTATAGCTTTTTGGCACCCTTGCTTGGCAAATAATCTCCCATTCTGTTTTACTTGCTTGTGTTTTTTTTTTAAGGCTGTCCTATTGACCAAAACTACCTGTCAGTAAAACATGATTGTCTAGGTAAAACATTTAGCTTTAGTTCCTATACCTTTCAGCAGATTAGCTATTTTTTTGTGTGCCACCTGTCAGAAGTATTGGTTGGATGTTTTGTTCATAAAAATGAAGTGAATTATCACAGGCAATTTCACCCTTAATATGCTGTGAAGATTACTAGTTTTGGTATTCTGACATAGCAGGTGATGATGATGATAGTGAAATGAAGAGCTTGTTGGACATCTTCCTTATCTTTTCATTCTCCTTCAGTTTCCCCATTGTCTGGGATATTACTCAATACAGTTCGGGATAAAGACCTGAATCGTTTGAGTATTTGGATCTGCAAGAGCTGCAGCATAAGATGGTTGCCTTGTACTTCTGTTTTAAAGTAAGCTTCTGTGTGTGC
This sequence comes from Protopterus annectens, assembly GCF_019279795.1. Classification (NCBI taxonomy): domain Eukaryota; kingdom Metazoa; phylum Chordata; order Ceratodontiformes; family Protopteridae; genus Protopterus; species Protopterus annectens. Next base: position 1,158,177,450 of record NC_056739.1, read on the forward strand.
CTGAAAAGCATGTGACAGAGAGAAATGGATTCCTTTTAAAGCCACCCAGAGGAAAATTCTCTGAAATGGGGTTTATTTTCTAACAGAACATCCCCTGTCCACCTTTGCAGTGTCTTTGTTGGCTCTGAAATGTGAGAATTACCTTGATGTTCATCATTAGATCACTGTTGCAGTAATGCTGACCAGTGAAATTTATCCTGTTAAGGATACTGTACATCTGTTGAGTACGCCAAAGTTCATGTGCTTCTTCCTCATACACTGTGTGTACAACCTTAAACAGAGGTATGAGGGCTGTGTGCTGGTACATAAGGGCTATACGGGTGCCAAAATCCTTAAACCATTCTTGTCACCAGTCTGGGAAGCATGATGTTGTTTCCTTGTTTTATCAGCCATTCAAAAGAATCCAAATTGCAACTACCAATGAAAACTAAGTTACCCCGTTGTTGATCCTTCATCATTGTTTTACCTTTTATTGGAAATTCATTGATGTTATCAAAGAGAGGCACATTCTCCACAAAGATAGCCATTCACAGTGTCTTTTTTTGCTTATGGCCTGACCATAACAATTGAGTGTTTATCATTTGTAAGGTATTCATTCCAAAAACCTTGAAGGGCCATCTCTTTCCTCTCTAAATATTTATTTGGAGAATAAATGTCTGAAAGTTGTAGTGCAGAATGCCACGTCCACTGAAGTTTTAACCACATATGTCTCCTCACAGCTGAACAAGAAAACCAAGAAACTGAATGAAGATGTTAACTACTTTGGTTTCCTTTATCCAGTCAGAGTTAGATATATCTACTGTGGCAGTTAAAAAGCCCACAGACCAACTGACCTCCGGACTTGTTTCCTTTCTCACAACCATCTGAAGGCAGACTCGGAATGCCCTACAGGCACGTCCCTTCCAACTGGTCTGATGGCTGCTAGTGCCAGGATAATGATTTCAGAAGGACCAGACAGAGATCCTCAAATTTTAGTGTGTGAGGATGTCTGTGGTTCTGTTTTGCAGATCAAACCTATGTTCTTTATTTGGATGCTTTGAAGAACAAGAAACAAAAATCAAAGCACCTTTCTACTCCAGCCAGTCCGGTTTCAAGAGGCTGTCTGCAGGAATTTTTTCAGGGACTATTTAAAGCCCTAATGGTTCTTTAACACCCTCAGTTTCTCTCCCTCGCCCTCTAGGGTGAGATCTTAAAAAAAAAATAGAATACATCATGTGAAGATGATTCTTCATCTCAGCCAGAATCTGACAATTTGGATGATTATTCCTATATTCATTCCCCTTTGGGATATGAATCCAACCCTGATGATATTGTGTCCTCTGACACTTTTCCTTTGGAGAAACTGTTAAGAAAATGATGCAGCATTTTAACTAGGAAGACAAACAAATCTCTGAGTCACAAAAAAGCTGTTATGGTCTCTTGCATATGGATGTTCCCATGCCTACTCCTGTCTTTTCAGTTCTTAAAGCTTTGGAGGGCACTTCCCTTTCTGATTTTTTTAACCTCCTGAGTCACAGTCACCTGCTGCCAAAAAGCCTGACAGATGTTGCAAAGTCCCCGAGTCATGCAAATACTTACATAAAAATCCACCCTCTGACCTTGCTGCTGTTTCCACTGATACTGACAAGCCCTGTAAACTTTTTCCTTCAGTACTCTCACCAATGATAGAGATAGTCAAGCTATGGATAGATATGGAGGAAAGTGTAGGTCAGTTACATTAGCCTTCTCTACTGTTAACTATCAGGCAGACAATATCTTTGATCTGTTTTTGACAGCATGAACAAACTCATGCTTAAGTATCCATGACAGCAATTCTAAATCAGCAATGCAATCTGTTTCTTCTGCTTCAGTCTTAGCATACCATTCTGCTAAGTGTGCCCATGGTGTGGCAGATGCTTCCTCTAGGACTGCTGCCTCTGGTTCGGTGTTGAAAAGGTACTCCTGGCTAAGACTGTAGTCCCTGCAAGAAGACCGAAAGGCAAAACATTTGGATGTTGCTTTAGAGAGGGACTTCTGTTTGGATCTCTTTTTGCAGGAATATCCAAAAAAGTTGGAATAAAGGGGAAAAATTATACAGGGATTTTAAAACATTTTTTTCCCTTGTTCCAAAACTTCAAAGAAGTTATCCCTTCAAGTCAGGCCATTTCTGTTTTAAAATGCACAACAAAAGGGCAAATTATCTATACAAAAATGGCAAGACAAACCTAAAACTGATTTTGTGCAAACCTTCCAGCTTCTGACTACAGCTTCTCTCTACCTTAGCCTTCCAAAATAATTTTCTGTAAATCTTCCTCTCTAAAAAATATCACAAAAGAGACCTCAGCTTTGAGAATTATTGAGGAAAGATACACTTGACAGTGGAAATCTCTTCCTTTTCAACACTCAGTTTCACAAAACCAAACAGTACTTAGTGCTCCCAATTTTTTATCTGTATACTAGGCTTCCTCTGGCTACATCCCTATACAAACAGAATAAAACAGAAAAAGATTTTACTAACTGACTTTATTTTAAGTAACACAGGGACCTTCACAGGCCACCAGTCAAGTACAAAGCGCACACCCCCATCTCTGTATACTAGGTTACCTCAGGCTTCGGCCCTACACACAAACAATACAGAAGAAAGTTTTATGCACTGACTTGCATTTAAATACCACAGGGTGCTTCACTGGCCACCATTTAAGTACAGAACACACACACACACCTCTGTATACTAGGTTACCTCGGGCTTCAGCCCTACACAGGGACAGAACAGAAAAAAAGTTTTACTTACTGACTTGAGTTTAAATAATACAAGGAGCTTCATTTGACACCAGTCAAATGTGGTGCATTGCACAGAATATTTGGCAGAAAATATATGTTAGGATCTCTTGTCTTGTATGGTTGAGATGTATGATTCCATTTATATGTAACAGGAATGTTGGCATTGGCATTTCTGTTTATTGACAATGTAAGTAGTGCATATAGAAATTCAGCTAAGGAATTTCCCAAATAAAGCTAGTTCTGTACTGATGTGTTGTATTTTCAAGAAGTCTGAAATTTACAACATGAGGTCTGCATGTCCTCCCCGCAGTCGAGTGACTCTTAAAGACATGCAGGTAGGTGCGTGTGTGAAGGTTGGGCATCAGGCTGGAAACGTGGCACCGTAAAAATCCACTACCAATCATTAGCGGACCGGAGTTCCGCTGTAGCGACCCCTAACCAGGAAAAGCCGAAAGAGGTACTACATCATGTACTTTTTCACCCTTATTTCCTTTGCCTTTCTGTTAATGTATACGACTTAAAATAAGTTTTGCTTTCCTAGGACACAAAACTCGGTGGATGCATGGCATAGAACCTGTGTTTGCAGGGTGTTGCGTTTGTTTGTTCATTGCATACTGCCACTGCGCTGTTTTAACCCAATGCGAGCTATCTCAGTTACACTTTTTTTCCCTTACTCCTGTGCAACTGATGCCCTCCCTTGCAACTGCTATGATTTTATCCAGCTCTACTCTCACCTGTAAGTACTCTATTCTGATAGTACCCACTCTACCATCCTTTACCTCTCTTCCGCAGATTCTGACAATCATGGACAGACAATTTTCTGTGGTTTCTCCTGCTAGTCTTGTTGATATGGACATCCTGAGACAGTGTAGCAACTGCCTCATGTACACAGACAACCCTCTTCTTCTACCATCTAGGAACATAATGTGTGAGAAATGCAATTACATGAAGAATCTCGAATCCTTGCTGTCTCAATCACAAGCCAGTGCATCTGGCACTGAGAAGGTTTTCTGCACAAACACCTCATTTCTAACACCACCCACACCTGTACAGTACATTTCTAAATATGTGGATGTTCTCAACAAAAACATACCTAAACAAAAGAGACCTCTGAAGCAAAAGCACACATGCACATCACAACCCACCACACCAAGCACCACACATACTACACATGCCCCTGTCTCACAGCCTCTAAGGCCCAGCCACACATCCAACATACTAGTCATAGGAGACTCTATCGTGAGACACACAGATGTGCCCCTCACCAGGGTAGACAAGGAGAAAGTCACAGTAAGTTGCTTGTCAGGTGCTAGAATATGTCACATCACTCACGCACTCAAATCTCTCAACAACAGGTACTGTTATGACTCTGTCATAGTCCATGTTGGTGTGAATGACTTGAGCTGTACCTCTCTGGACTATAAGAAGAGAGACATGATTGAGCTCGCTGAATGTGTGTTCCAGGCAGGTATGTCCCTAGCCTTAAGCAGCATCCTGCCGTCACCCAGAATGATGTATCAGTACAAACAGAAAATGATTGACTTTAACAATTGGCTTAGTTTCTGGTGTCATCCCAAGGGGATCCAGTACCTGACAGCGTGGGAGGACGTGATTGACAGACTACGATGCTCCCCTGGGCTTCAGGCTTCTGGTAAAAGCTCTTGCCTCCCCCATAGTTCCTTTTTTAGACAAAGTCATGAGGACAAAATTACCAACATGAAAAATTCTTGTAAACAAAATTTAAATGTCATGCTGCTAAACGCTAGGAGTCTTAATGTGTAACTGCACTCATAGCAAGTATTCTTTGCCCTGGAAGATGCTGACATTTGTGCAGTCACTGAAACCTGGTTCAAAGCTGAGGAGAGCACCCCGGCCTTACCAGGTTACTTGTCCTAACATACTTTCAGACCTCAAACAGAAGGCTACAAAGCCAAAGAGGTAGAGTTTCAGTATTTATCAAAGACATACACACCTTCAGGCTGGGTATGACGCACAGGAGACACTCCAGGTACATTTTCTGTTGACAAAACACCTATTCAAATCATAGCTAGCTACAGACCTCCAACCATGACTCAGGAGACCCACTCCACCTATCTGGACTTACTTGAATCCATCAAGATTCAACCCTCTACCTTGATCCTGGGTGACTTTAACTACTCAACCATAGAGTGGAAGACCTAGTCTAGCTCAAACACAAATGCTTAGAGATGCCTCGACTTCATCAGTGCCAATGCATTGGATCAGCTGGTCGACACCCCCACAAAGGGTGAAAATATCCTGGACATGGTACTTACCAACATGAGTAGTCACTGTAGCACCCCTACAGTGTCATCCTCCCTGGTAAAATCCAAACATAAAGCAATCACTTTCAAAGGCACCATCTCCCCTGAGCCTCCCCCCCCCCCCACCAGGGTCAAACAAAAAAAACTTTTCCAAAGCTGACTACAACCTCCTGAGAGCAGGTGTAAGCAGCTTCACAGCCACCATCCCTTCAGTTGAATCAAGCACAAATGTCCAAGCCTACACCAAAAAACTGTATGAGCACCTATATAGCTGCATGGACACGGCAGTACCTGACAGGACCAAATAATCTTCCTCAAGGAAGAATAAACCTGAATAGTCGACAGCAGCAACAAACTGACTTTATAATAAAAGGAAATAATTGCTGTCCAGGACCAAGAAGGAGCAGGTGCCAAGTTATAAGCAATCTCTCCTTTGTCTGAAGAAGCAAATAAGGTCACTGGTGAAATCCTCTAATGCTAACTTCGAGTCCAGGTTGGCCACATCCACTAAGGACAATCACAAGGCCTTTTTCGCATACATCCGCAGTCTCAGAGGTAACTTCAAAATCTGATCTGAATTTGTGGTCAAGAATTCCACATACACAAACGCCATAGCTGTAGCCAACCTGTTGGCAGACAAGTTCAGTGAAAACTTCACCCCCCCTGTCCCCCATCAGTAAACCATGACATCCCCCCCACCCATCACCAGAGAGCAGGTTATTAATGCAGGATTTGTTTTTAAAAATCAGGTTTGCCTTATCTTGGAAAATACACTTTAAGATGCTACAGTCTTGACATTAGTGTAGTGAAGCAGCTGTGGTGTGTGTTGGGGGAGGAGTTGCTGAGTGGTAAAGCTCCCCTACAGAAACTGTTTAAAAATGTAAATGTCAGTTTTGATTATCATGTTTAAGTTCAGTTTTTAGGGACTGCATTTTTTTATCTTTATATGTGCATCTGCATGTATTTGCAGTTTTGAACAGTGCTTCGTGCATCTGTCCACCATTCACTGATGGAGGGGAGAAGTTATTTATTTTAAGTTGGTTATTTGTATTGATCAATACAACAATGTGGTGTAATCTTCACACTGCAGTGCTTGCACTTTTAAGTTGGTTATTTGTATTGATCAATACAACAATGTGGTGTAATCTGGTTATATTTTCACATAATATGTATTTTTTCTTGGTTGTGTTTTTATTTCTTCAGCCCAGAGGGTGTGGAACATGCCGACAATGTACCAGCTAATAGTGGGTCCAGTGTAAGAGGACGGTCAGCAGTTACCAGAAGGCAAAAATTTGATTTGGCAGCTCGAACATTGCTAGCGCGAGCAGGTATTTAGCAAATCTTTGTTAATTTGAATAAAGGTATCACTTTTTTACTCACTCATGTTTCTTTTCACAAAGTGTTTTTTCATATTCTGCTTTCATTTGTTGTCTTTTATTGCCTTGGCACTTACTTCACTGTGCTCAGTGGAAGCCACTGGTGTATGATAGATATGTAAATGTCAGGCCATTGTGCACTCAGTGTAGTCATCAGATTCCTCATCATAACTGCTGGCCCTGTACAAAGTTAATTCATTTCTGCATCTGTGTTTATATTGTTATGTGGTTGCTGTTGAGGGATTAGTTAATGTTGATGCAAGATGTTAGAGTTAGTGATTCATGTGTGTACCAAGTTTTGCCATGTGTCTAGTCCTGACAGAGACAATGTCTGCTTGTTTTGCACATATAAACCCTCCATGATCTGCTCTGAATATTATTGTATGTGATTGAAGTCTGCATTTTATCCCATACCATGTTGATCTGTTACTACAGAGCTCTAGCTACAGGAATTTGTAGAGTTTAGTTTGTTTATGTTAGGATTGCAGAACATGTAAAACCTGCTTAGGCTGCTAGCTCATATTTCTTCATGCCTTTAAATTTCTTTATAACTCTTGTACCTTGCTTCCTCTTGCACTCCAGGTTTAATCCTAACATGGAAGTCCTTTTGAACCCTGGGGGCGGAGGGGTGTCCCTAACTGTTTTGACAGTGCCAACATTTTACAAGATGATTATCATTATCAGAGAGAATTTTCCATTTCTTTCTCATTTTCTTTTTAGAATTGTTTGTAACGGTTTTCACGTTTTTTTTTTCCAGGAAATTGTGGTAGTTTGCTGTTAGGATTTTTGTGTAGCTTGTTATTGCTTTGGCGTTGTTGACACCTCAAATGTTTTTGTAGAAAACAGATTTTACTGGTTTGCTGGCAAATTGAGTGTCTCATGTGCTCAGAAGTTAAGTGTCACATCTAAGTGCTGTATATATTTTAATGTTTAGTGTCATCACTAAGCATTGCAGGTATAAGAAGATTGTTTGATGATGTAAATGTTACAGACATAAGGTCTCTGACAATTTTCTGATGTCCTAAAGTTTGCTGTGATTGTAATAGCAGCTTAGGATCACTACTTGTTTTCCTGGTCTGACTATAATTTTGATGAGAGTTTGTCTTCAGAATAAAAAAATAGTGAACACTAAAGTGAGAGATTTTGCAGCTTTCTTGACTTCTAAAACTTGTCAGTAGAAAAGTTAGTGCCCTGACTGTTCTTGCTCCTCTGAGCAAATTAGTCAAACATATGAAGGGAAGATAAATCTGGGTGTGGTAAAGCTCCTTAATGTAGTAGTCATCAGCCACCAGTTGTATTAAGTTGTTGTTGTTGTCTTTTGGCTTTTCCCGGTAAGGGGTCGACACAGCGGGACTCCGGTCCGCTAATGATTGGCAGTAGATTTTTACGAAACGCTGAGTTGCCAGCTCGACGCCCAACCTTCAAAGAAGGCACGCCCATTTACGCACGCACTAGTTGTATTAAGTACTCCCCATTAATATTAAGCTTGCCTTTTCTGTCTGCTTCCTCTTATCAAGAGAAATCTGACCATCTGACCATTCCTACTACTGTTTTGTGAAATTTTGGTGGACGCCTCAAGAAGTGTGAAGGTAAGAAAACTCTTCAAAGGACATATGCTGTACACCAGGTGTGTGGTCTTCCAATGATTAGACACTAGACATCAGTTTATCCATAACTTATTTTTCAGGTGTTAGTACAACAGATGTCCATTTTTCAGGTACCTATGCTCCTCCCCATTGACACTGGTACTTCACACCAGCTTGCCTGATTTAAGTTTTGATAGCTTCATTTTACTTAGCTGTCACTTGCAAGGAAGATGGCGATGCCTTGAATGGCAGTGGATGCTTCGGCTTCTGGTTTGCACTTTTTGTTTTTATGTTGTACCGTGTGAATCTTTTTATGTGGTGAGTCCGTTTTTGTTGTTGAGTGAGCAGATGTTCAGGCGGCAATATTAGTGGTGTCATTAATGGAATTATTGCCTGTTATTTGGTAACATAACATTGGAGCGGTGGAAGGAGGGCCTGCAGTGGTGAGCCAAGTTGATGGGAAGTGCAGGTTAACTGAATTTCGTTTGGGCTTATGTTAATGGACTGCCCCCTGAAATGCAGTGGATGGTGTTAGAGTGATGGAGACGGACTGGATGGTGGACTGTGAGGGTCAGTGGTGTCAGAAGAAAAGAAGGACTTGGTGGTTGCTGGTGATGGTATCCCCATTTGGGCCTGCAGGTAGAGGTGATTGAAAAGACTGTAGTTGGAAGGAGGGTCGGAAGGAAAGACTTTGGCCTGGATGTTGCTAGGGATGGTGTAACCGTTTGGGCCTGCAGGTAGCGGCAGTTGGATGGTCAGACGAAAGGGACTGATTACAAATGTTGATGGTGATGCATGAAGATAGTGGTGGATGTATCGTGCTTGTTTTGAAGTTTCTGGTCTTCGTTTGGCTCTTTCACTGTTGCTGTTTAAGGGTATTTTGCTCTTTATTGTTGTTTGCCTCTGCTGTTATATTTTTATGCATAAGCTTGGAGGAACGATATTTCATTATATTGTAACTCTGGTATGGTTGAATGACAAAGTTGCTTTGACTTTGACACTTCATGCCATCAGTGATGCAGACCTCTTCCTTCCATCAGATGGCACTGTCAGCATCATCCACTACTCGGATGTCAGCCTCTCGGCATCTTTTCTTCAGATCTGGCTTGCTCAAACATTATAGTTTACTGTTTTGAATCCCTTTTCCTTCTGCTCTAGGGGTTCACTTTATCTTTGGTTGGAGCACATACTCATATATTTTTTCCCACCACTGTGATCCACTCCTGTTTCTGTCAGGCCAGCTCTTCTGCCTCTGTCACATGCCTCTGCTTGATATTTCCGTATTATCTCACCTTAGAGGGACCCCTTGATGTCATTTGATGTTGGGTCTTTAGACTGAGAGATGTTAGAAGTGCTTATCTAAATTCAGTCATTTAGAGACCAAACTTAATGTTTCGGAAAGAATAAGGAAGAAGAAGATGGAACTCTCTTTCTTGCCATTTTTCCTTCACTTTCCCCTAACTACACCCCCACCTTATTACCTTTTCCAGGTCTTCCGCCCTATCAAAAGTTGTAATCAAGCAAGGATGTACAAAAGCCAATCATCTCACAACATAAGGCTTCCATGAGATCGCTGATGACCAGCAGAGACAGGAATATTTGTCCAGGTTCTTTCGCTTGCCAGAAAAGTCAGGAGACCTCAGGCATCTCTAGGATCAAGTGGCTTAAATATATTTGCTTCAGAAACATCTTGTATAGTCACTCTTCAATTGCTGTTCCCTTGCCTATACAGAAAAGACTGATTGTACTCTTTGGCTTTTCAAGATACTTGTCTGCACATAACAAGTTGGGAGGGGCACTCTGAAGGACTGACTGCCCAGAAGTTTTTTGATGTCTACCATGTGGCTTCCACCATAGAACAGAAAACTGGGTAGAAACAAATGGGCTGTAGGGCTCTCACCTAGTCGGGAAATACCCAGCTGCTGTTCTGCTGGCAGAGATGGGCTAATTGGTCAAAGGAGAGGCGCCATCAGGCAAGGTCCTTGGGAAAGCACAAAAAAAAAGAAAACAAAAACATGCTGTTGTAGACTAAAACCAACCATTATCTGTTCTGTAGTTTCTATTTCAGTCTCACCTCACTCCAAGAGTTTCCCTGATATACATGCCACTAGTATCAGCTCATCTGAGGTTGTGGGGCACCAAATTGTTTTCTTATCTGGATGACATTTTCCTGGTAGCTGCTTCCAACAACATTCTTGTAAGGCAGGTAAAGAATTGATTTCAGGGCTTTCATTCCATTGATTTCATGTTAAACATGCCAGAGTCTCAGGTGTTTACTTTTATTGGATATTGCTGCAGTAAAATCATTTAGCAGCCATATTTGCCCTTGAGGGCGGAGGGTATCTTGCCAGTAGTACATTCTTTTTTTTGCTAACATTGTTTCCATGGTCCGTGCGTGATTCTTAACTTTGGTGTTAAAGACATTGACTGTTGCTGTGGTATCTTATGGCAAGACACCACATGAGAAATCTACAGTGGGTATTTAGAGTACATTGTTTGCAAGAGAAAGACCACCCAGACATAATTATGAGTCTGTCAGAAGTCTACAAAAAAAATGTGGTATGGTGGACCATTCCCACCTACCTTCTAACAGGAATCTAATTTACTCTTGTGTCTTGAGTAGAGAGGTCCTAAAATTTGATGCATTTGGCCCTAGGTGGGAGGGGCACTCTGAGGGACTGACTGTCCAGATGCATGTCGGATATGGAGTGCGTCTTGCACATCAGGGAGTTGGAAATGACATGATTTGTTCTCTTCACGTAAGGACTGCTGGAATTTCATCTGCAGGACCAGGAATCCATTCAGTTTGGCAATACAGAGGTAGATTGGAATGTTAACTCGAATGGCTTTTCCACAAGCCACATTTTAGTTTATATTAATCAGATGAAATGTAATTTAAAGCCAGAGGAAAGTGTTTTCTGCATGTGAAAAAGCCTCTCTATACTCCCACTTTCCCTATTTAAAAATATCAATTACTGGGGTCACACACTGTGGAGAAGAGAGAACGCACTCAGCAGCACAACATAGTGGTCTTGTACAAGCAGAAATGCCACTTAAAATAACTATAAAGTCACTGCATTTTTATACCCACATGCAAGCCTTCACCAAGCACATGCTGCAGAGTTATGCTTTGCAGACCCCAGGAAGTCTTATATGACAGAATGCTTGCTTCCTAAGGCAAGCAGGTAGGGAAGCCTCTCATTAGGTCCAGCAAATGTGAGGGATTTTGGGAGGAGTCAAAAAGCTGTTTTACAAGATTCATTCATAAAAATATAATCAGCTGAAAATAGAACCCAGTGGAGTATAGAAGAAATAACTGGTACTCCAGTAAGCAGGCAAGAGGAGATTTGATGTAATGCCTTGTGCAGAAAAGCCACGTCCAAATATTTAGAGAAGTGGATTTTCGAGCAAGAGCAACTGGATGGAGGTCCACAGTTCTGGGAAAAGAAACTGCTTGAAAGACCGATGGCCTTATAGTTGGTCCTTGATTCTCTCTATGGCCAGAAAGATCTTTCAAGAAACGAGGTCACATGATTTGGCATCTCTCTGCCTCCTGTGACATCTGCTGAACTTATTTCTCCACAATTTTGTCACCCAGCAGCCAGATGTAGGATGCCGTGTTTTAACATTGGGTTTAGAGTGTACTGTTTGTTTTTATCTCATTAATTTTGACAATGGAAGATGTTTATCATTTTCACTGCTGCAGTAACCTATGGGTTGTATCCTGCCAAAGAAACAGCACCCAGCCAGCTTCCCGAAGTCCTGACCCCCCCCCCCCCTCCCAAACAGTCACTCTGACTGCCTAGGCTAATCCCTTTTGCAGGGAAGTATAAGGGCAGTCAGGGTGACTAAAGCTCTTCTATTTTTTTTTTTTTTTTTTTGCAGTCTCACGCAGCTGTATCCCTTGAGACTTCTTCCATGCAGTAGTTGGCCCATACTTCCTGTCGGACAAGTAAGACCCTGTTTGGGGTCCCCTTCCACACACGCAAATTATATTTTCAATATTTTTTAGTGTTTCTCTTGTCTCTCTTGTGGTAAGTAGTGGCATGACACTGTAAGAATACTGGCTTTTTAGGCATGGCTATAGTTGTTCCTCAATTACTATTATGGTCTAAGGATTGTTTTCTAGAACTTGACTGTCATTTAGTGTCCTGGGACTATATTAAAGTGTATTTCTTGTTTTTAAAATGTTTTTTATCAGTTGGAGATTATTTTTCTGGGAGAGTAAGATTATATGTGAATGCTCCTGCTTACACTTGGTTTGTTTAGGTTTTATCTGATTTTACAGGGCAACTTATGTATTTAATTCTGTCTATCCCAGAGAATTCTTGTGTGTTGCTTGAGTTACTTTGTTATGGGGTAAATTTGATTGGACTGGAAGGACTGTTTGTTGTTAACACTTACTAGTAGAAACTCACCTTCTGACCAGCATACCTTACTGGAAAACAGACTTCTTCCCTGGCTGCAGTATGGATACCTACCCCAGTCCCGCTGGTCCTTTTCTTAATATACCTAAAAAGTAAAAACAATTGGAACATGAGCCCATGCCTCCTGTGTGGGCCACTACAATGCTTCAGCATGTGATTGGTGACTCTGCAGTAACCACAGTTACTTCCCCAGACCACTTAACTGTATCCTTGATTCCCTGTGTTGTACCCTTGCTAGGCACTGTCAGCCAGGGGTCAGACGTCCTTTGCAGCTGTTTCAGTACTGTGCTTTGGTGTGGGAGAAGGAAACAGTTTGGGTACTGGATATGCTTCAAAAGGGTCTTCTCATGGTGTCCAGGGTAAGAGACCTTTGGTTTGGGATAATATGCTGTTTTCTGTCAATTCACCCATTAGAAATATACCTAGAAAGAAAGAAAAAGTTAATCATATTGAAAATAAAGAAATGGTTTCTGTCTGTAAAAGTGGTGTATTACCCTAGCCATAAGTTTAGTACAATCAGTCAACTCTGTGTACTATATGCCTTCTTCTAATACTGCTGCTTCTCTTTCTAAGTAAGAGGTGGAGTTATTCACCCCAGGCTTCTACAGCCCAAAACTCTTGATTCTATGGATATTGAGCCTGAAGCAGTACCAGTGCAAGCTTTCTCCTTCAATGAGACTGTTTCCAGACTGGGGGACATATTTGCTTCGGAACTGACAGATGTTCCTCCCAGAGATGGGTAGGTATGATTTACTTGAACAAGAGATCCCTATTTCTGGACCCCATTCCTCCAGTTTTGCCTGCTTTGAAGGATGCATTAAAGGCGGCTTGTAATGCTCCTGATAATCACCCCCCCCCCATTTCCATGAAAAAGCAGATCAATTTTATAGAGTTTCACATGCAAATAAATGTTTCTATTCTCATCTTACAGCTGATCCTGCTATAGTCACTCCTGCAGCTCAAGCAGCAAAAAAGTACCTTGCCATCTCCAATGTATTTCCAGAGGGATAATGAGGGGAGGTGGTTGGACTGACAAGGGAACAGACTTCTTTTTTCTTCTGCCACATTAGCCTCCAGAGTCCTGAATTACCATGAATATATGTGGAAGTTCATGTTATAGTGTGATAAAAGCTTGAAATAATTTTTGTTCTTCCTTATCTTATGTGAATCACATTATCTGACTTGTCTCAAGTTTTCAAATATGCCATTTGTTATAATACTGTTTCCAGGGCTTATGCGTCGACTACTGTTATTGAGGAGATTTGTTTGAATGCATAACCAGTATGTTTCAGATGACTAAGTCAGAAATTGTGAGTTTGAATTTAGCCTGCTTATATTTGAGTACTCAAACAATGTGATGACTGAGGTAAATGAATGCAGGGAGTTTCTAATATTTTTCAGGTCCCTAAATTCTTTCCTTCTAAAACCTCTACTCCTTTCAAAGGACAAAATAGTCAGAGAACTCAGCCTAATAGCAAGCAGGCACCCAAGAGAGAAAATGTCAGGATGGTAACAATCCCAAACCCAAAAACAAGGGAATTTCCCAAAAAAGGGTCAAGTGCCAACTGCAGAATGATTATGCCAGAGACCCAGTCATCTTTCCCCCTCCCCCTACCCCTGTTGCCCTTTCACTTGTAAATATCTGTCCCTTGGTGTTCTGGCTTGATGTCAGATAATTTCAGACAGATGAGTTTTAAAGGTGATTATGAAGGGTTGCAGCTGACAATGGATAGATTCTCCTTTCAGGGAATTCCCCCTCACCCTCCAAACCAGACAGACTTGTTTCCTCAGGTGCTCCAACATGGTAGAAGCAAATATAATAGAACATGTTCCTGCAGAAGAATTAAGAAGAGGCTTTTAATCCAGAATGTTTGTGGTCCCAAAAAAATGAGCATTCATGGAGACCGGTTTTGGATCCCTCCTTCCTTAATCTCTATGTGAAAGTTCAAACATTTAGGATATTGACACTCCAGTCAGTGTTAGCCCTTCTCCCAGATCATTTTCTTTTGGTAACCTTAGATCTCAAGGATGCTTACCATCACATTCCAGTTCCCTACATTCTCCTTTGGACTATCTGCTGCACCAAGGTTGTTTACAAAGTGCTTAGCTCTTGTGGTGGCTCACTGCATGCTGTAAGATACCACATCATTCCTTATTTAGACAACTTGCTTATTTGTGCAAAGTCTTTGCCCACATGCCATGAGTCCTTAACAAAGGTTTTATCCCTCCTAACCCATCTGGGGTTTCCGATAAACGTACAGTAATCCTTCCTGACTGTCAAACAGGATTCTGTTTTTAGGGTGCCTTATAGATATTCTCATGGAGAAACCCATTTTACCTCAATACAATGTGGAAACTTATCAGGAAGTATTCGTAAACTTTTCTTATCTGTCTCAGGCTTCATCCAGAGAATTCTTCAGAATTCCAGGCCTTATGGTTTCTGTCATCCCAATGATACCACATGTCAGGCTGCAAATGAGAAAGATTCAGTGGTTCCTGAAAAAAAACATGTAGAATTAGTATCTTCATCTCTTAGATTTAAAAATCCCAGTGATGGGATTTGTGTAGCTTAGAACTACAATGGTGAAGGGATCAGATGGCTCTCAGACCAGGACTTCCTTTCTGTCTTCCTACCTCAAACCAATCAGTCTTGACATACTCCTCATATTTTGCTTAGGGTACAGTTTCTGTGGGAGTAAAAATGTAAGGTCTTTGGGAAGATTCAGACAGACAAAAGTGCATAAATATCAAATATATGCTGGCTGTGATTCAAACTTTAAAAGCCTTGCATCATTTTTGGCAACAAAAATCTCTTCAGATGATTACAGACAACACTATAGTAATGTGGTACTTAAACAAGGGAGTACCAAGTTATACCAGCTATACTGCTTGGCAACGATATCCAGGGAGTTAGTTCTTCAACACTTCCTAACTATTCAGGCTTCTTATGTACTGTCAGAGCAAAATATAGTGATAGACAAACTGAGCAGTTCCTGGACACAAATCTCACAAATGAAAATTCAGTCCAGAAGTATTCCAGGAATTGATCCTGCTGTGTGGAGTACATAAAGTAGATCTTATTGCCTTCTTTCAAAACAGACGGCCAGACAAGTTGTGTTCCAGGAATTCTTGCAAACAAGCTTGGAGATCAGATGCTGTCTCATTCCCTTTTTCATGGATGTTCCAATATGCTTTTCCACCCTTTCCATTGATTTCCATGGTACTTCTGAAGATTCATAATGATTTACCAAAAATAATGGTGTAATTACCTTTTGGCCCAGGCAAAATTGGTTCTCCCTACTTATGGAATTGTCTAAGGGCAATTACCACAAGTCCTCACAGACTGGATCTGTTCGCACAAGACAAGAAGAGTTTGATACACCCCAACATCACTCAACTGCAGTTGACTGCCCGGATGATTCAATTTTGATACCCTTTAAGCACCTTTTTCACAAGGATGTACAGCAGGTACTAAATGGGACAAGAAGGCCTGCTACTAGAAAGTCACATGTTGGAAGATGGAAAACATTTTCAAGTTGGTGGCTAGCCAGTTACCTAAGGTCTTATCAAGGAGTTTGCAACCCTGGTGCTCAAATGTTTGTGTAAGCTACTATCACCTGGCCTTTTGTATGCTTGTATCAAAGTGCATCTAGAGGCCATTTCAGCTTGCCTGCCCGTAGTTCCCACTTTTTCTTCTTTGTTTGTGGTCAAACAGTTTTTGAGAGGAGTGTTAAATATGGACCCCCTCACAAATATCGCCATCCTGGGATTTACATTTTTTACTGGAGAATCTGACTTTGTTTCCTGTTGAACTTGTCTATTTAGGTGATTGAGTTTCATTACGTGGAAAATTGTTTTACTTGTTACTCCGATATCGGCAAGGCAAGTATCTGATTTACAAGCTGTCATGGTGGGTGAATCCTATCTGGTTTTCCATAGTGATAGGGTCACTCTGAGGACTAACCCCATTATTCATGCCTAAGTTTGTGTCAGAGTTCGCTATGAATCAAGCTCAGTCTCCCAATTTTTTTTTTTTTTTTTTTTTTTTTTTTTATCCAGAGCCAGAAAACAATGGAGAACAGATTCTTTTTACATTGGATGTGCACAGGCAACTCTGCTATTACCTTGACAAAACCAAGTCTTTCAGGAAAGCTGACCTGCTGTTTATTTCCTGTACTTGGACAAAGAAATTTCAAGCTATGTCTAAACAGACAATCTCTAGATGGAGGTTCTCTGCTGTTGTGTTTTGCTACTCCAGCCATGGTAGAACTATTCCAGCTAGGGTTTGGACCACTTTTACCAAAGCCTTAGCTTCTTAGATGGCATATTGGAAAGTGGTGGTCTCTACAAGCATTCTAAAGACAGTTACTTGTTCCTTCATCCATACATTTACAAAGTGGATCCTTATAAAATTATCGAATGGCCCCATTGTCGAACATCATATAGCTGAACCAATATCATCGACAGTGAAGTCCATTGAACCGAACTGAATAAAATTGCTTTACATTAGGGATCAGGAAATGTGCCCTTTTCCTCACTGTATTTTGATCTCGGACTCTCTATGTATAATTAGCAGGGGGTGCAAGGGGGCTTGCCCCCTGTAAAAGCAGTTTTTGTGGTATGTACGGGTGTTGTGTTCATGTTAATTTTTTTTCAACAGATTGCGTTGTCAGTGATATGGGTTCGACAATGTGGCCATTCAGTTATTTGATAGGGACCCTTACAAAGCACTGCAAACTGGATTCCTTCTCATATTTCCAAAGCAAGCTTTGTGAAGACCATTCTCCAGAGGCTCCTGCACTCTTATCCTTCCTCCTTTCAGGTTTTGTAAGCTTTGGCAATCTTACCCATAGGCTACTGCAGCAGTGAGAAAGATGAACATAGTACAACTGTGTAAGTTACACATACCAGTAATGATAGATGTTCAGATTCTTCACTGCTGCAGTAGCCACACCCATCCAGCATCTCCCTTTTTATATAATTGCTGTGGATTACAACTTTTATTGTTAAGATTGTTGTCTATTGTAGTTAGTATTTCATTGTTTACAATCGTTGTGGTTGTTTCAGAATGAGTTCCCCTATTTGCTCTTTTCCTGATGATGATTAGTCACTCTGGCTACAGATTTTTATTTCCCTCCAAAAGGGATTAGCCTATAGGCAACCATAGTGACTGTCTGGGAGGAGGTTAGAACTTTGGAAAGCTGGCTGATGTTGTATCCTTGGCAGGATACAACAAAGAGGTTACTGAAGATTTTGAACATCTACTGTTATGGGTAAGTGTAACTTGCACAGCTATACTTTTCTGGCAATGACACAAATTTCTAAGGCAGAAATTATTATGACTCTTGCATGTTAAGTTGTCAATCTCGCCTTCATTCTTGCTGGATGGGTTCGGAGCCGATCCTCGGCTCCGACTCGGCACTTGCTTTAGCTTAGAAACTCCTTTTACCAGCTCGAGGCAACCCTATATCCCATGATGCAAGGCGGAACTACCTCAGATCTCGTTTGCCGCTTAGCGAAAGAGGTCTCCTTTACCAGCAGAGGTAAGTGAATTTCTTGTCAAAGAAAGAAAAGCTTAGTTAGGGTTTTATTTTCCCCTTTTAGTCATCAGGGCCGACCCTTTATTCCCCCTCCTCCAGTTGCCACAGTCACTACGGATGCCTCTCTGATCGGGTGGGGGGGGGCATTATCAGGGCAGGATGGTCCACGGGACGTGGCAACCCATAGAATACCATCTGCACATAAATGTCCTGGAGATGAGAGCAGTGCTTTTAACGTTGCAAGCCCTCAACGACTTTCTTCCCACGGGGACTATTGCAGTACAAACGGACAACATGTCCGTGGTCTGGTACATCAACAAACAGGGCGGGACCAGGTCCTATCCGTTATGTCGAGAAGCTCTCAGACTTTGGCAATGGGCGATCTCTTCTCAGCGGTTTCTGATAGCAACGCACATCCCCGGCAGGTCCAACCTTTTAGCGGACAGGCTGAGCAGATCCATTCTGATGCCTCACGAGTGGTCTCTCAATCAATCTGTAGTGGATCAGATTTTTCTGAAGTGGGGCACTCCTTGTTGCGATCTTTTTGCTACTCCGCAAAACAACAAGTGCCCCGATTTTTCACTCTCTTTCCCCTTCCAGGCCAACCCCTGAGAGACTCTCTAACCCAGGATTGCCCCCTGGGACTTCTGTACGCATCTCCTCCCTTTTCCTTGATTCCACAAGTCATTCAGAAAGCCACCGTTTCGAGAGCCAAGCTGATCCTCATTGCCCCATATTGGCCTCGACAAATTTGGTTTCCGCCTCTGCATCGTCACCTTCTGGTGCAGCCCTGGCATCTGGACCCAGTTCCGGATCTCTTGATCCACCAGTCGGGTCAGCAGCACCGAGCCATTCATTCTCTCAACCTCACTGCTTGGTTGCTCCACTTCCTACCCTAGCCAGGCTACCGATGATTTCGGACTCAGTCAGAGACATTTTAGTGTCTTCTTTGAAGTCGTCCACTAGGACTGTTTATGCTAGCAAGTGGCGACGTTTTTCTATTTGGGCAAATTCCAAAAATATTGATCCCTTTACTGCTCCTGTACATTCGGTTTTAGATTTCCTGGCGGAGGTTTTTCATTCAGGATCCTCGTCATCTACAGTCAAAGTACAACTGGCTGCTATTTCCAAGTATCATGTTGGCTTGCATGACAATAACATTATGTCTCACAGATTATGCAAGGCCTTTCTGAGAGGAGTTTTTCTCCTAAAACCACCTATAAAGAATCCTCCTCCACAATGGGATCTAAACTTAATGTTGGCATCCTTGATACTACCTCCCTTCGAACCGTCTGCTTCATGTTCTTTGAAGTTATTGACCTGGAAAACTATATTTTTACTGGCTGTCACTTCTGCAAGAAGGGTTTCCGAGATTCAAGCTCTCTGCATTCGTTCCCCTTATTTGGTTTTTCATAAGGACAGGGTATCATTAAGAACTAACCCTTCCTTTCTCCCCAAAGTCGTATCTCAAACCAACATTAACCAATCTATAGACCTACCAGTCTTTTTCCCAAACTATTCCGACAGAGCTGAACAGAAACTGCATTTTTGGATGTCCATCGTCAGCTCAGGTACTATTTGCATAGAACTAAACAATTCAGAAAATCGGACCAATTATTTGTCTCCTATGCAGAAAACAGGATAGGTCTTCCAGTCTCTAAAGTGACCTTATCCAGATGGTTGACTTCCACTATTTCCTATGTATACTCTGTCAGAGGCAAGCAGCTATCTTCTAAGCCAAAAGCACACTCAACCAGGAGTCTATCCACTTCTGCAGCTTTTCAGGATAGACTACCCATTGATACCATTTGTGCAGCAGCTACTTGGGCTACGCCTCATACCTTTGTCTCTCATTACAAGTTGGACTTGGCCTCCAGAGATAGGGCCAGTTTTGGTTCCACAGTTCTCGGAGTCTGTTCCATTGAGCCACCCGGGATACAGGTGCTAGGGACGCGGTCCCATCCAGCAAGAATGAAGGCGAGAGTGACAACTTAACATTTAGAAGTTATGTACCTACCATAACGTTCCATGTTAGTTGTCTTCTCGCTTCTTGCGTCCCTCCCTCCTTCCCCCTGGCCTGGACAGATCTTGAAGAGTTCCTATTACGTTGTTTCCTCCTGAGCCTTCATATGAGGACTTCTATTAGGATCTTGTGTTCCTAATTATGTTAGGATAGTCTTTAGCAGGGTAGGTTAGCTACCAAACGAGATCTGAGGTAGTTCCGCCTTGCATCATGGGATATAGGGTTGCCTCGAGCTGGTAAAAGGAGTTCCTAAGCTAAAGCAAGTGCCGAGTCGGAGCCGAGGATCGGCTCCGAACCCATCCAGCAAGAAAGAAGGCGAGAGAAGACAACTAACATGGAACGTTATGGTAGGTACATAACTTCTAATTCTATCCAACACAGTACTGGTTTCCCATGCATCAGACATTTTCTACTGGACACACTCCTCCACATTTTTCCCTGTCAGAAGCTTTTGAACCATCCATGTGATCTCTGTGCATTCAAGATCTTGGAGTGGTTTCTCATTTTTCATTATTAGCAAGGGCATATGTTATGTACTGACAGTATGGTTATCATTGTGTCATCTTTGTAGGGACCATATCCTCAGAAGACTTACAAGAATAAATGGAAGAGATTTGCTGCTAATGCAGCTGTCTGCACTCCATATCCCTTTATCACCAAAGTGGTGGTTGTCCTGAAGTATTTGTTTATTTATTTTATGACAAGCATGATGATCCTTCATCCTTTCAACATATATTCTTTCAGAGGTATCACAACTTCTGTATTTTTTTTCCAACAGCTGTTTTGGATATTTGTGTAGTGGTTTTTTAGTCTTCCCTGAACAATTTTGCAGAACAGTATAAGCTGGATGTAACTCCACATCTAGATCTCCGTTTAGGGCCACACTTGTTAAAGTTATGCTCCCAAGATAGCCACCCATCTGGCTGAAACTGAAGGGACATTGTCCTACCAATTCCAGCTGCCATAGCTCTTACTGTATCAGATGGGAAAGATTGAACAGTGGATCACTTACTAGAGTTCCAGCTACATTAGTAATTGCTCACTTTATCTCCTTATCTTGTATGCTTAATTTTTTTATTGTGTCTTTTTTCACTTGGTCCAGAACTGGAGAGAAATGAGGAGGTGTTGCTTTAACTTTACAGACCTGCTCTACTGGCAACATACAGTTCTTAAATTTGTAAGCTGAGGACCATCTCACCTACCTCAGAGTAAGAGACAGTTCGGCAAGGGCTGCTATTCATGGCAGAAATAGGGTTTGCAGCCATGCCACAGTCAGAGAAGACATGAATCCCCAGATATTTACTGACTTGCCAGTGTTGATTCCATTGCATGGCAGATGTGAGAGTTGCACAGAAGGTTTACCGTAATAATAAAAAAAAAACTGAACTGCTCAAGAATGATGGCTTACCTCTTTCTGTCACCCCTGCTGGCAGTATGGCTGTGGCCAGACAGTGAGAAGCTAAATGGGTCACAAGAGTGTGGTAGATGCTTTTGAAAATCTGGGTGCGGAAGGCCAACAAACTGTTGAAAATTTGAACAGCATTTTTTTCTATAGACTCAGTGGCTCCTCTTCCTGCACCCAGTTTTCCTATTTGTTGTCCCATTGGGTGAGAACCGTCCGGAGCATTTGTTCCTTGATGGAGACGAGAGTTGGGTGTCAGGGATCTGACAAGTTTGTAGATCCTTTGGACTAACCTGTCCCCACCCCTTCTACAGCCTGCATGTGTGCTTCATTATAACTGCCTTGGATGGTGCATGCACACCCTCTGGACCAAATGTCACACCACTTGTAGTGCAGGCTTGCTAGGCTCTTCATCTGCAGCAGTACAGCTACATTTTCTCCAAGTGTTGCTAATGCAGTGAGCCAAGCTACCTACTCCAGCTGGGTGAGCTATATTCAGTGGGTGAGCTATATTCAGCCAATAGCTCCCATCCTCCCATGCCCAGTCCATCCAGCACTTTTGCCACTAGTCAAACATGGGTTATCTGGAGTGCAGTCAGGGCTTTATCTTTCTGTGCCTTGAGCCGTATGCTTTGTTTAAACTTGATATGGCAGCCTGGCTATTTTAAACATTTCAATGTTTTGCCCAGATCTTTTCTATATGTAGTTTGAGTTACCACCTTAATGTAAGAGCTTTGAGAGTTGCATAAATGTGTGTGTGCCTTTGGAGGGAGGGCTACTACTTAATAAAAAAAAAATGTTTTTTAGGTTTAGAAGATAAATGTTTTGACTAGTCCTATAGAACACTGTATTTTCTTCAATATACAGACACCGCATTTCAATTAGTCTGTGTTTTTCCCTTCTGAATTTATGTGCTGGCATATGCATACAGGCAAGTGCAACACATTTAATCCAGTGTTGTCTGTTTTGTCCATTTCAAACGTACGGGTATCTAACCTTGGTGCTGTCTTCGAAGCTTCATTGGATCCAGAGCTCTGACTCCTCCCTTACAGGTAATTCTTTAGGCTCTGCCTTAGATGTTCAGATCTCTTATGCCACTCGAGTGATACAAATATGCAAAAGAGCTTTCCAGAAGCAGTGGGTCATATACTTATTTCTTCCTGCTACTCCTCTCCTACCGTGAACGTTTTCTTTCTCACTGTTACCTTTAAATCACACTTGTTTGTCTAGTTAATGTCATTATTATAGTTAGTGTAGTTAAGCTAATTTCTCTACCTAAGGTCTTAGGTCCTTTTTCATGTATACTGTTCTTGTTGCTTAAAAAGGGGGGGTGGGGATAGATATATTTAATAGATAGCATAATAAATATAGCTATCATGCAATTTTGTGTTTGACTGTCTTGATATACAGGTTTTTCTCATGTCTGAATCTGCTGGTTTCAAAAAATGCTTGGAGTGTGGAAACAAACGTCCATCCCAAGACATATGTGTTTATTGTCTAGGTGCAGCATACCTCGATGTGGACTGCCAGTCTTGCACAGCATTCATTAATAGGGCCCTTCAGACCAGAAGGGACAAACTTGTCTTAAATGGGTTCCTTCCAGCACAGATGAGAGTACCCCTTCATCTTCTTTGGCTTCTCTTTCAAAAAGAGGTTGATCTAAATGGAAGTGACAAGAAGAAAAGAAAGAAAGAGAGACAAGGACGAGAGAGTGAAGGAAAGGAGCAAGTCTTCCTTAAAAAACACCAAAAAAAATTCCTTGTAGCCGATGAACTTGGTTGGTCTTGACCCTAAAGTACTTCGAATATTGGATCCGATGACTCCTCAGGTCCAATCTCCTTCTCCTCTTGCCATTTACTCAACAGTACCGGTGAGTTCCAGACTACATTCACCATTTCTACAAGAACAGAGATACTCTCAGCCACATTCATCTTCCATTCGGTCATCAAGAAGCCTCCCAGAACTCAGTGTCACTAGAATGATAAGGAAGTTTTTGAGGGCACAAATTCAACTTGGGGTTATCCTATCATCATCTCTGCGAAGATACTTGGTATTGGGCAACATAAACCCCTTGCTGGAAACTGTACTGATGCACTCTTCAGGTCCAGTGTTATTGGATCCAGCTGGAACCCGAGGACCTTTGTTGGCGCCAGAGCTACTTACAACAACTGCTTCTGTCTCTCACTCAAGCCAAAGCTTCAGCGCCAAGTTCCGGGGAGTTGAATCAACACTGAGATTCTCAAAGCCGTCTCTCCCTCTTGGGGGCTGTGGCCCTGTACACCTCGGATCTGGGATTGGCTTCAGAACCAAGGGTCGGCAGCAGCAAGGGGTCCCTCTTTTTTTCAGATTAGATGGAGTCCTCGGTACCTGTCAGCTTTGGCCTTTGAGGCCTTTGGCAAATACCAAAGACAAGGTGGCTTCAACAAGTTCAGCTCTACCCAAATCCCAGGTGTAGCCTCTTATCTTTTCCTTTTCATCGTGTCGGACAGGGACAACAGATACCAAGGTCCTTCGAGGATGTCTACTTTGTCAGCTTCATATCTGATTCTGAACCTTCTACTGCTCCCCCAGAAGGTGTCAGTAGAAAATGAACACGCAAAAGGAAGCACTTTGACTCTTCCCTAGAGTTTTTCAATTAAGATACTGACTTAGAGGAAGGAGGGGGTTGCCGTCACTCCCTCTGTTATGATATCATATTTAGTGATATTCTTGAATGAATAAAGCGAGGTGGAGTTGGTCAGCCCAAGACTCTTCTCTGGATGCATCCATTATTCTTGGAAGCTTTTGGTACTGGACCAACATCGGGCATGGAAGGATCCTATGTGGTGGAGCCCATCCCTAAAACAGCTGATCTAATCCTAGCTGCACCTATGGACAGGAAGCAATGGAGTACGTGTCCACTAGTAGATGGTATGGTTGTGACAGCACCCACCAAGAAAGGCGGTATCAGAAGAAAATTCTTCTCTTCTTCCTCCTAATAGAGAATCTAGGGTGATATATTTCAGAAGTGCTGCCTATGGGTCGGTGACTTTTCACCCTTAGATCGCTGAACTGTCTGGTTCATTTAACAAGATTCCAAAAAGACTTGACTAAAGAGATCACCAAGTCCCTCTTGGGGGTACCAATGATCACGTAATGCGGGATTATTCAAAACTTACTCACTAATAATCATATCAATATAAGGTAACAAACATAATATTCATTTAACTAATTCATACTAATGTCTGTGTCTACTACCTTTGCTGTTTAATACGCAACCACGAAGGAACCAAACCGATAAAATGGGACAGAATGTAATGGGCACTGTACATCCCCCCCCCCCCCGATTTTGTTAACTCATATTGTGCATAAATCAAAAGAAACTATATGTTTCAAAACAACATTTGGTACCTTTTAAGCCTATTATAATACAAGCTACAAGACAAAATGCAGGAAAAATTAAAGTTAGAGGTAATAAACAATGCAGTAACACTAATAGTATTTTACCCATGGGAGATGGTTGTTTTCTGAATCTCAAGCAAAGTTGATAACAGTACTGTTATCTTTAATTATTGTGATCACAGTTTGATGTGCATTTCTCAAAGTCTTGTTCAGTTGCAAAACATTTTGTCCAGAGTAACTTTCTGATGTCCATTTTAATGTATGCAATTATTCAATGCCTGTTCATTGTTGGCATTGACAGTGATTTCTGTTTAGTCAGTTTGATATGTTTGCTAGTACAAAAATCCATCCTAGATATTTTTGTAGTCTGATGCAAGAAAACAATGGTATGATTAATCTATTTGCACATTACCATTTGAGTCATAACACTATTAATTACTCATTTTCATACTTTTAGATCATGATCAGATAACAGTTGTAACGCTGTGTTTAAATTTATATATAACACAAGTTAAATTGTTTTGTAAGGCAGTTTGTTTACTGACTTATTATGATTTTGCTGCCCTCAGTGCAGTCGCTAACAAATCTTGAATAATCAGTTTTACAGTATGGATTAACGTTTAGTCTAAAGTAGTTTACTTCATTTGGTCTTCAACCTGTGAGACTTGTGGGTAATGGATCCGTATCGGATCTGAGCCGACAAGTTCACTAGCATCTGTTCTGTTGGTCTCATCTTCTGGCTCCGCCTTGGATCCCATTCAGGATCTTATTTCACACTCCTCGGGGGTTCCTCATCCAAGCCTGGACAGTTTGAAGCTCACGGCTTGGCTGCTCTGGTTCCCCTGATTGCTAGGACTCCTGGATTTTCTTCCTCAGTCAGGTCTATTCTGGTGGCAGCTCATAAATCTTCCACCAGGAAGATTTACTGCAGCAAATGGAAATGTTTTTCCTTTTGGGCTTCTCAAAGGAGTTTAGACGCTTTCACGGCTCCTATTTCTGCCATTCTCGACTTCCTAGACAATATTTTTCAACAAGGAGCAAGCTCTTCTACTATCAAAGTTCAGTTAGCTGCCATCTCTCATTTTCACGTGGGTGAGAATTCTGCTTCTCTGGCCTCTTCCAGACTGTGTAAAGCTTTTATTAAAGGTACTTTCCTATTACACTACCCGGTCAAGGATCCTGTTCCTCCATGGGACCTTACTATGGTTCTTCAAGCTTTGGTCGCTCCTCCATTTGAACCTTCAGCAATCACAGATCTTAAGTTTTTGTCTTGGAAAATAGCATTTCTAGTCGCTATCACCTCTGCTAAAAGGGTTTCAGAACTGCAAGCTTTGTCTACTAAAGTTCCATATATGATTTTCCATAAGGATAGGGCTTCCCTTTGGACCAGTCCATCCTTTCTTCCCAAGGTTGCATCACAAGTTAACATCAATCAGACCATTAACTTACCTATTTTCTTTCCAAATTTTGCTAACAAAATGGAATACAGACTCACATGTTGGATGTTCATAGACAGTTACGATTTTATTTACACAGGACTAAAACCTTTTGTAAATCTGATCAATTGTGTGTGTCCTTCTCAAAACCCTTTTTGGGTAAACCTAGATCCAAAGTCACAATCGCTAGGTGGATTTCCATCCTTCAGGTTTATAAGGGTAAATGTTTGTCTCCTCCGGGTCAGGTGAAAGCTCATTCCACTAGGTCAATGGCTACTTCCATGGCCTTTTGGTCTAGAGTCTCATTGGATACTATTTGTTCTGTAGCTACTTGGTCCTCATCTCATACCTTTATTTCTCACTACAAATTAGATTTGACTTCTAGGAGAGCATCCTTTAGTTCCGTGGTGCTTCGGAATATCCTTCCATGAGGGCCACCCAAGAGTTTAGTAGCTGGGGACTCTGACCCACAGGCTGAAGACCTAATGAAGTAAACTATTTCAGATAAAGAAGTTATGTACTCACCATAAACAGTCGCAAAACAGTTGCAGTGGTGTCATCCTTTCAATTAAAATAAGGTTTGCAGGAGGCATTTCATGAAGATTTGTCTGATGTACATTTATGGAGTGCAGCAGAAGTCTTCGGAATTTTGTACACTTTTTTGTATTCTCTCACAAAATGTGTAGCAAGTAGGGGTGTTATTCATATTCTTACTTGTATTTTACTTCAGCTTGGACTTGGAAGTAATCACAAAGATTGGATCGATTTGTACTTTCCAGCAGAAATTACAGTCTTTAAATTAATGTCCACATCAGGTTGTATACCCATAATCAAGTTGTCATTGATGCAATGAAATAGTCACTGTATTTTTTTTTAGAGTAACCGTGCAAATGCTTTTAAGGCAACATTCAGAAAGTATATTGTCTGCCATCTCAAGTAAATGCAAATTCATCTTTACTGTCCTCTGCTATCCGGTTCATAGGTTGGTACTAGGCTATCAGCCCTAGGATCTATACAAGCCTAGCCATAACAATTCCCTGGCTATTTCTTCCCACAGCATTTACTTCCCTGGACCCCTGTGTAGCAGAGTGGTAAAAAAGGCATTTTTCAAATCCAGTATCAAATGATGAAGTTAAGCAACTAAAGATGATTTTTCCATGAAAGAGTTGATAACTGGAACAGCAACTGTGAGTTGTGGGGCAACGTTATTTAGTCCTCCGTAATCCATAGTTATTTGCCATGATTGAGCAGTCTTTTTCACTGGCACGGAACTATTGAATAAACTCACAAGTTAGTTCAGTTTTGCCTACCTGCAGCAGTTTTTCTCTCTAATGTTTCAACATGCACTCCAGGGAGTTAATATTTTTCAATGTTTGCAGTTGTCTTCAGGAGGGAGATACAAATCAGTTCCTTAATAGCTTTGCCAGTGGACTATAGGTTTGACTGTGTTGACAGAGCAGAGCTGTTCTGAAGGTCCTAATGTGGTTTCTTGGGTTCTCCCTTTCAAAATATCTATGCCTAAGAGAATCATCACAGCCAGTGACCCACATGAGTACACATTTTCCAGAAGCTGATTTATCTGTAGCGTTTACTCCATTGTTTTAAACTGTCAGGCTGTTTTGGTATTCCACAAAAATAATCTGCTTTAAGTGTGGGTGAAACACCAAATAAGCTCATCTGTGTATCTTCTTCCCATAAAGTTTCACTGCATTATCTCCAGAGTCCCAAACCCAGTTAAAACTATTTTTCCTGGCTTCTGCTTGTAAGTTTGGATCAGATTTGAGAGCACAATTGCTTAAAATGTTATCATTTCTGTCCAGTTGTGTGACCAAGTGTCATTTTCAGCACTGTCACCTTTTTTGTCACATGTACCTTTGCAAGTGGTATACCTATCAAAATATACTCTTTACACATAATATTAAGTAATGAATGACAGCTGCCGTCCATGTCAATGAATCAAAATCTGGTCTACAAATTTGCGTGTGCACAGTAGCCTGTGAGGAAGGTTTTCCTAGCCCTCTACATTTTCTTTGCTTATGCTGTTGAATCATGGTGACTGATAAGTCTGTATTCTGTTTCCTTAATAAATTACCTTGCCTTTTCTGCAGCATCTGTGTATATAAACAATGTTGATGCATATGCTCTTTATATTTTTTGTAGTTTACTAACTTGCTGTGTGAGCCCACTAATGAATGATCTAAAAGCTGTCAAAAACAGTAATTCAGATGCACTAGCCCCAGATTTAACTTTTTTCCTGTTTGTATACTTTTAAATCTGCTAAAGCTTTTAAAGGAGACATTTCACTTAACATTTTCATTACAGAATCTCATGGACCAACCGTAGGTAGCTTAGAAGGGTCTATGTCAATTCTTCGAATGCTTAAAATTTCGAACATTACATGGTCGAGACTAAACGTTCGAAATTTCAAGTGTTCGAAGATTAACTTTCAATGGTGCCGTACGGTGCAGATAGGGAGAATTTCCCTTTTCTGCACTAAAGTGCGGTCTTGGAGTTGGTATATATAAGTGGGGGGGGGGTGCAGGGGGGCTTGCCCCCCTGCTCACTCTGTTAAGGTGTGTTTTTCCTTTTTTCTTTTATTTAATATTCGAACATCCAAATGTCCAACATTTGGTCTCGACCATGTAACTTTCTACATTTTGGATGTTCAAATATTTAACATAGACCCGCTTAGAACACTTACCAGATGCATTTTTTTATCTTTGTCTTCCCCCCACCAAATACAAATAATGGTAGTCGTTTCACTGTTTCTATGTTCCTCAGTATCCCATTTCTGACAATAATTTGTGTTGGGTTTTTGTTAAGGCATTGAGATTAATTGGTAAACCACAATACAGATGGAAGAAAGACAACACACCAAGCTGTAGCTAAAAGCAGTTTAATGAAAAAAATCAGTTTCTTATAAAAAATCATCAGCTTAAGTATCCTGCACACCATACTGAGGGACCTTCTTTTCTCAGAATAGCATCCCAGTTCTGCTTGGGCAAGGCACTCTCTGAATCATTCAGTCAGTCAAATCATATCAAATCAGGATCAAGTTGGCAACTTCAAACCTGATGGCAACAGTCAATAGATTCAGGCACTGGTTACTGAAAATTCGAGTATTTATACCAATTAAGGAATGGAGGAAGGTCAGTTAACTAAGTATGTGTAATGGTTTGTAGTAATGAGTCATATCTGATGACACCTGATGACATTTTGAGTTCCTTCTGGAATTGTACAACTGTTGAACTGATACTTTTGGAAATCTTAAGACATTACTCAAAATAGCATGTAGTTTCTTGAGTTGTCTGAAACATTTACAAAGAACATTGTTATTTTTATTTAGTTAATTTTTACACACTGGGTGTATATTATTTCCTTGAAAGATGTCTCCATGGAACGGCTGTTCATCGATCACTACCCATCGAACAGCCGTTCAGCGAACGTTACAGTCATCAAACTTCTTTCCTAGGGAAAGAAGATGTTCGTGTTTCACTGTTGCAGTCATTACATTGAGGGCAACCTGCCAGCAGATTACCCAAGTCGGCCTGATTAACAAAGTCTTGGGTCTTGCGTCGGTTGCTGTCCCTTCTTCCATGACGTCAGGTCATCAGGGGTGTAAAACATGCAGCCGACGCCATTACATCAGTCTTTCTTGCTGTGCGGTGCCCGAAACAGAAGCAGTTCGCAAGTGCCGGTGGGCCGACTACTGAAATTTTTGTTTTCGAGTTTCAGAACCAAAGTCTTTAACTTAAAGCTAAGTACCCCGTTGGGGAAACTTTTTCTTGCTCCTTACCGATGTCAGTAAAAGTTAATAATTGTATTACTTGTGAGAAGCAAATACCTCATACGGATTTTCATTTGTACTGTATTCCTTGCCTAGGCCCTGACCACAACATACCTTGCTGTCAGTTTTGTGCTTTATTTAATCAGCACACTATCAGTTGTCTGTACATTTTTGCTTCAAAATGTTTCGGTTCTCGGTTTAATTATCCAGAAATGACATTGGTTAGCCATCCGACTACCGGTATACCGAAAAAACGCAAAGAAAAAGACAGAGACAGGCCGTTGAGCTCCAAAACTGCCAACAACGCTTCTCCTAAGCCAGTCGCCACTTCGCCAGTACTCTGTGAGGTGCTTTTGCAGCCCCTGATACCCGCTTCTTCTGATTTGCAGGCCTCTACAGAGACCCATTCGGAGTCCGGTATGCCACGAGATGCTTCACATATGGAACCCGCGGATATCTTTACCTTGGATGGGTCCAGAGCCGCTGAGCAGGCACCGGCTTCTGAGGGTGTATTCATGCCTACAGACTTGCATATTAAACCGACTCCAACTTCAGTGCTAAGGCCTAAATCTCGATCTATGTCTAAAAAACTAACGCCCAGGCCACATGTTCAGGCCCCTATGCCTAAAAAACAAATTATCAAAATGGTTGAAGATTTAATTACTCTAATTGGGGGTAGTTAACCCCCCCCCTCTCCAAGTGGCCTAGTATTGAATTTGACTATGACTCTTCTGAACAGGACTCTGTTTCTTCTGACTCTTCTAATGATCTGGAGTTATCCATACCTACTTATGAGGACTCTGATGCAAAGGATTCCATTCCCTCTGCTTCTCCGCCTGAGGATTTCTCTTTTGGGGAAACTTTACATACATTAAGGGAGCATTTCCACTGGGAAAGTCAGGATTTCTCTGAATCCGAAAAGAGGCTTAGCGATTTCCTCCTTCCTCAGCATAGGCCTTTGGCTATACCTCCAGTACTAGATATTGTTGATGATGTGTTTTCCGAATCTAGTATGGCCCCTGATTCCTTGCCTCCAGCCCCTAGCAAACCAGACAGGTACTACAGGGTTCCTGAGTCCCACAAATTCCTTTTCAAAAATCCTGTTGCGGACTCTGAAATAATTTCTCAGGGGCCCAAGGGCATTAAGGCTTCTACTGCTAAAAATCCTACCCCTTCTGATAGAGACTCAAGGGTGCTGGATAGATGGGGTAAAAAGGTTTATACTTCTGCAATCTTAGCAATTAGGGCTTTAAACTATCAATTCCATATGCTAAAATATCAACAGCATATCATGGGACTGCTTAAACAGAAAATGATGTTGATTTCTGGCTGTGTGGAGAATAAGGATTTGCAGGATTTACTGCATTCAGCTGAGCAAGTTGGCAAACATACTTTACAGTGTGGTTTTGATTCTTTAGAGGCCTCTTGTATGGCTGCTGTTACTGGATCTGTGCTTAGAAGGCATGCTTGGCTTAAGGAGCAATCTCTGCCTGATCATGTTAAAGCAAAACTTTGGATTCTCCTTTACAGCAGAACCGCTTATTTGGCAATAAGGCGGAAGAAGTTCTAAAAAAGATGGAAGATAAAGCTAAATCTATGCAAACTGTTAAAGATTTCTTAAAAGTGCAACCTCCTAGATATAGTAGGCATTGGCCTACTAAGAACTGGTCCTTTCCAGCTCCTTCCAGAGCCACTACGGCCAAACCCAGACATCCCAAAACCTCCAGATTTCAGTCCCAAGGGACTTTCAGAACTAAGCAATGGGGTGCTTCCACTTCCAAATCTGGAAACAACAAGGCACCACCCTATGGTAAACAGTGTCAATGACTTCCCTTTGAAATTACCAAGCACTTACCTCTTAGCCGCCCCTTTGGGGGGGAAACTGGCTCTTCATTCAAGGAACTGGCAACTTATAACCCAGGACAAATGGGTTTTAAATATAGTGTCCCGGGGATACAGACTTCATTTCCACACGCTGCCAACTCCAAACGGATGGCCAGACCTGCCCCCAAATCAGTGGGCAGAGGCTCAGAAACAAGCACTTTCCCTCCTAAACATGGGGGCTATTCAACTAGTACCAGAAGAGGAAAAGGGATAAGGTTTCTATTCCAGACTTTTCCTGGTACCCAGAAAAGACAAATCATGGCGTCCAATTCTGGACCTGTCTACTCTAAACACCTTTGTGGACATTCCAAAATTCAAGATGCAGACTCTTCACCAGTTAGTTCCTATGCTAGGCAAGGATGCCTGGTTGGCAACTCTCCACTTAAAAGAGGCTTACCTGCATATCCCAGTCAGGGAATCTTGCAGAAGATTCCTACGCTTCAAGGCAGGCTTCATGCATTATCAGTTCTCTGCACTGGCCTTTGGCTTGTCTACTGTGCCCAGGTTATTCACAAAGTGCCTGGCTCCAGTAACTGCATTTTGCAGGCAAAGAAATATTCAAATATATCCATACCTGGACGATTGTCTAATTCAGGCAGAAAACCAGGCCATTCTTCTAAAACATCTGGCGTTTGTAAAAAGACTTCTAACCTGTCTAGGATACACCAAAAACTAAAAGAAATCTCAACTGGTACCCTCTCAAAAATTGCATTCCTGGGTGCAAGCTTGGATACAACTGCCCAGATGGCTTTCCTAATGCCAGAAAAGCAAATTCATTTGGTGACTTGCTTCAAACAGGTGGCCACAAAAACCCTATCTGCAAGGCAAATACTGCAAGCCTTGGGGTTCATGGCCTCATGCATTCTTCTAATTCCATATGCAAGACTGCATATGAGGAAACTTCAGTGGTACTTAAAAAGATTATGGAGTCAACATTGTCACAGCCTGGAAACAATGATTCCTGTCATACCTTGCCTGCACCTTGAGTTCCTATGGTGGGCAGAGGCCTGCCACCAAAACAAGGGACTGCCATTCACACCATCCCCTACCAGCCAAACCCTAACTACAGACGCATCAGACTATGCATGGGGGGGCCTATCTGGCAAGGAAGTGCATTCAGGGCAATTGGAGCCCAAGTCAAATGCACTTTCATATCAATCAAAAAGAAATTCTAGCTGTACAGAATGCACTGACAGCCTTCAAGGACTACTTTCATCCAGGACAATTGGTGATAAAGACAGACAACACCTCACTTATGTGGTATGTAAACAAGCAGGGCGGTGCACATTCCTACCCCCTCTGCAGACTAGCCATGGCATGGTGGAGCACGGCCTTGAGCTACCAAGTACAACTACAAGCTCAATTCCTGCCAGGAAAGCAGAATGTTCTAGCAGACGAACTAAGCAGAAATCTCATGGACCCTCATGAATGGAAACTGGAACCACTGATTTTCAACATGTTGACACGCAAATGGGGGAGTCCAGACATAGATCTTTTTGCCTCACCCCAGAACTACCAGTTGGACAAATTTTGCACAAGAACTCATCACAAAAAAGCCTGGAAAGTGGATGCTCTGTCCTTCAGCTGGAAAAACCTATCAGTATATGCCTTTCGCCCTCTTGCCTTTGCTCTCCAAAGTTCTACTAAAAGTCAAACAGGACAAACCAAAAATGATTTTGATTGCTCCAGACTGGCCTCGCCAACACTGGTACCCACTTGTGCGCAGTGTGTCACACATTTCTCTGTGGCACCTGCCTCTGACACCTTCCTTACTGTCTCAGCAGGAGAACCAAATTCTGCACCCTCAGCTCCAAACATTGAATCTTGCAGCTTGGCTAATCACTTAAATTCACCCTTAGCATCCCTCAGCAAACCTGTGATGGATGTCATTCTGGAGGTGAGAAGACCTAGTACTAGAAAATCTTATGCTGACAAATGGAAAAGATTCTTTTCCTGGAATCAATCTCAAGGGATGAGCACAGCAGTGCCCAATTTACCTCAGATTTTGCAATACTTAACTGAGATGCTTCACAAGGGCCTGTCTTTTTCTTCCATAAAAATCCATGCCTCAGCCATTTCAGCTCATTACAACACAGACCCCCCCCCCCTTCTCTCATCCTCTTCTAAAGCAATATCTCAGAGGGGCCAAAAACTTGAGACCACCCAGGAGAGCTCCAACCCCTGCCTGGGACCTTAACTTTGTATTGGAGAAACTCACTCTACCTCCTTTCGAGCCAGCTTAACTGCAGACCTAAAATTTCTTTCCTGGAAAACAGCCTTCCTTTTAGCAATCACTTCAGCTTGAAGGATATCTGAATTGCAGGCCCTTATGGCAGTGGAGCCTTTCCTCATCTTTCATGCGGACAGGGTGTCACTCAGGACCAATCCATCATTCATGCCCTAGGTGGTATCCAGTGTGGCTCTTCATCAGTCCATTCATTTGCCAACTTTCTTTCCCAATCCAGAGAACAAGGGAGAGTGGATTCTGCATTCATTGGATGTACACAGACAACTTAGATTCTGCTTGGACAGGACTAAATCTAGAAGAAAATCTGAACAACTGCTGGTAGCATTTGCTGCAGGGGCAGAGGGGAAGGTTATTTCAAAGCAAACCATTTCTAAATGGATAAGCCATTGTATTCATTTCTGTTATAAGCACCATGGAAAACCTATCCACTAGGGGATCAGATCTCATTCCACCAGGGCTGCATCTATTTCAGCAGCCTTTCTCAGAGGTGTTCCTATCAGAGATATTCTAGAAGCTGCTACCTGGAGTTCAGTGCATACTTTCTCCAAGCATTATTACTTACCAATTTTCTTTAAATCCAGAGCTGGCTTTGCCACTGCTTTTTTGCAGGGCCTTTTAGCTGGTCCTAATGCTGTATAAATCCATCCTCCCAACCTTAGCTTTGGGAATCTACCCAAATGTAATGACTGCAACAGTGAAACACGATGAACATAGTACACTTGTGTACACTTACCATAAATGTAGATGTTCGAGTGTATTCACGGTTGCAGTCCTTGTTACCCTCCCTCCAGCCCCCTGTTTTTCTTTTACTATACCTCTTCTTTCTTTCATTATGCTTAGAAGCCTTTTTGGTATATTTGCTTTTGTTTGTAGGTATATTTTTGTGTTTCTAATTTTATATATATATATATATATGTGTGTATATATATATATATATATATATATATATATATATATATATATATTTTTTTTTTTTTTTTGCTCCCCATTTGGGGGGCACCTGACATCTGGGGCAAGAAAAACTGATGTGATGGCGTCAGCTGCATGTTTTATACCCCTGAAGTCATGGAAGAAGGGACAGCAACCGACGTAGGACCAAAGACTTTGTTAATCAGGCCGACTGAGGGCAACCTGCCAGCAGATTACCCAAATGTAATGACTGCAACAGTGAATACACTCGAACGTCTACATTTATGGTAAGTGTACACAACTGTACTTAACTTGACCACCAGAGCAACTGCAATATGAACTACATAATTTTACACTCACAAAGGTGTGGGGGGGGCTGCACCCCCAACTTATATATACCAACTCTGAGATAACACTACAGTGGAGAAAAGGGCTAAATCACAATGCTGGCCACCTAGTTACTTTCCTAGAGAAAAGCATCAATATAGTGATCATTCGCTGAATGCAGCATTCAATGTTGTGTTGATAAATAGGAATTCGATGGAGACGTCTTTCGAAGAAGTAATCTAGACCCCCTTACACACTAGCTTCCTTAGTTTGTTAGTATCCTTGTGAAGCATGGCTTCTTTTAAACACACATGCATTGGGTTGAAAAGGTCACAAGCTGCAGCTTTGTAAGTAATATCTTTGTTTCATATATTTTACAGCTTAATTGCAAAACTTTGATCAATTAATGTAGGATTATTAAAAACGTTCACTAATAATCATATCATAATAGACTAATCAAGCATAATATTTATTTAACAAGTAACAGATTCATGCTCATGTCTTTGCTACTAATGTTTCTCTGACCATGAGGGAATCTAACTGATAAAATAGGATAGAATGTATGGGCCCTATGCTACAGATATCCAGTACAGGTAAACGATTGAGTTCAAGACCGATAGAGGAAGGCTTGGTGGTCAGCAGGAGTGGTGGTAAACATTATATATAGGGAAAAAGAATTGTGATATTCTAACAGGATACAGTGAGCAGTAAATGCTGTTAAGTTTCAACAGTAGACAGTGACATTTTTGAAAGTTTTTCAGAAGACAGTTTTGCATTTAACATGTCTGGCTTATAACTTCCCATTAATCCAGTGAATATAGGCCAACAATGACCGTGTCAATGCCAAGCAATACACGAGTCATAGAGATTGATGTGGCAGTGTTCTGATTTATTTTCTTCCCAATGTATTTGCTATCTAAGTGGCTAAACCTATTGTGCATTATTTCTCTTACCATGCTAAAATGTGAACTCTAATAGAGGAACTCTCAGAAAATAAAAGAACATTTGAAGTCTTCCTCATTGTGTGTTGAGCCTTTTCCATTAAAGGGTAGGGTATGCAAACTTTGCAGAAGCTGTCCCCATGAACTTCCCATGCCACTGCAGGCATATATTGGAATGTAAGTTTGTAAATTAGTATACAGTAGATCATTTCGAAGTTGTATTTTCACACTAAGTGAGTGAGCTGTACTTTCTTTGCTACTGTCTGCCCTACCCTCCTACCCCACAGATGGTATGTGGTGTATTGACATAATTATTGTATTGGCTAGTGCTTCTGGTCATTGGATTTATTACTACTGTCCAGCATCTCTCAACTTTTTCAGACATTGTTTTTTATTTAATTTCATTCTGTTTTATTTTGTTTTTTTTCCATTCATAACTTATTTTTGCTTAATAATTTGTTTCTGTTTAGTTCATTCAATCTTTGCTTTATTTTATTTTTTACTCAGGGTATAATGACAGTGTGTCTCTGTTTCTAAGATCCTGTTTCATTGTATGGCCTTGGTCAGGGAAAAAAGACTTTTATATATCAGCTATT
This sequence comes from Protopterus annectens, assembly GCF_019279795.1. NCBI lineage: Eukaryota > Metazoa > Chordata > Ceratodontiformes > Protopteridae > Protopterus > Protopterus annectens. The sequence continues at coordinate 1,158,214,355 of NC_056739.1, forward strand.
ATTACATGTCTTAGTGTTTTTCTTTTATGACCTTTTGGCATTTCTTTGATTTTTATGTCTCTCTGGTTGCTGTGAAGCTGATTTGTTCAGTAGGAGACTATTATTTATCTGCTACACTCTCACTTTCCTTCCAGGATTTAAGACTATTTTTATAACAAACAGACTATTGCTGCCATGAAACCAAGCACAGCACATGTACATACATTTGCAATTGAACGTCATGGACATTCTTATCTGTTTTCATTCTTAAATTTGGATGGCTTTTATAACAGCATTTACTTTATATGCTAGGGGTCTTATTATTTTAAAACAATACTTTCAGTACTTTCTCAGGGCTGTTTTTTTAACTTTTGTGTCTTACTCAGCATCAAGGCAAAAAATTCAACAGTAACTGCTGGGATTTGCTTAATTTTATTTTACATTGTCCAAACCATTGTCAACCTTAGTATTACCTCCAGCACTCATCAGCATCAACAACAGGGGTAAGGAGAGTCTTATTTTATTTTTTTTTTTTTACAGTTATAACCTTTATAAATACATTAGCTCCAGTCATTAAAGCACTGTGAGGACAGCTGCCAAGAGTCACCATACTACCTTGCAAACCCAGTAGAGCTAAGTGGAACATTTAGTAAATGCTAAACCCCATGAAATTAAGTATTATTTATACCTTCCAATTAAACTACCCTAACCACCATATTTTCAGCTACCAGAACTACAGAAAAAGTCTGTCAAATATATGCATATATTTTAATACCACTGTCATTCTATATTACCCAGACCCTATATTTGTAGTCCATTATATACCCTTCATCACATAACTATCCAGCTTTCATCTCTTATATTTTAGTCAGCATTTTCCATAAGTCTGCACTGGTATGTAAGCCATACCTTAAATAAGAAAACAGTGCATGTAAGCAGTATTCCACTTGAATTTCGAAATCAGAAGAAAAAGAAATTGTTCCATTTAGCCAGACATAGCATTAACCTCGCATCCTTACCAGTGCTTATAAGGGAACTTAAGATGTTCTTCGTGTTTCACTGTTGCAGTCATCACACTTGGGCTATCTGCCTGCAGGTAGCCCTCAGTCGGCCCGAATACCAAAGTCTTGGGATTTCTGCGTCGGATGCTGTCGCCTCATCCATGACATCAGGTCGTCAGGGGTATAAAACATGCAGCTGATGCCATTACATCAGCTTTTCGTGCCGCGTGGGAGCCCGAAGCAGAAGCAGTTCGCAAGTGCCGGTCAGTAGCTACCTGAAATTTTCGTCTTTCGAGTTTCAAACCTGAAGTCGTCTAAAGCTAAGTACCCCGTTGGGGATCCTTTTTTCCTGCTCTAAATGATGTCAGAAAAAGTTAACAATTGTCTTACCTGTGGAAAGCAAATACCTCACAGAGATTTTCATTCTTACTGCGTCACCTGTTTAGGCTCAGACCACGATGTCCCTCACTGTCGGTTTTATGCCTTGTTCAATGCCTGAACTATTCATCGTCGGGCTATTTTTGTCTCTAAATTCTTTCGCTCTTGTTCTCCGAATTGGCTTTGGTAAGTCAGAAAAAGTTAACAATAGTCTTACCTGTGGAAAGCAAATACCTCACAGAGATTTTCATTCTTACTGCGCCACCTGTTTAGGCCCAGACCACGATGTCCCTCACTGTCAGTTTTATGCCTTGTTCAATGCCTGAACTATTCATCGGGCTGTTTTTGTCTCTAAATTATTTCGCTCTCGTTCTCCGAATTGGCTTTGGTAAGCCATCCGACTAACAGTCTTCCAAAAAACACAAAGATAAAGACAGAGACAGAACGCATAGGTCCAAAACTGCCGCCAACACTTCCGTTAAGCTAGTTGCCAGTCCACCGGTACTCAGTGAGGTGCTTTCACAGCCCCTGTTACCCACTTCTACAGATTTGCAGGCCTTTACTAAGACCTATTTGGAGTCTGGTATGCCGCAAGATGCTTCTTCGACTACGTAACCTGGGGATGTCTCTACCTTGGATGGGTCCAGAGCCGCTATGCAGGCACCGGCTTCTGAGGGTTTATTCAGACCTTCCGATATTCATATCAAACCGACTACTTCGTTAATGACTAAATCTACTGAATTTCTCAGGCCCAGAGTTCGCACTACGTCTAGGAAACCGAAGACCAAAGCACATTCTCAAGCTCCCATGCCACAGAAACAAATGCTTAAAATTGCTGAAAACCTTATTACTTTAATTAGGGAAGCCAGCCTTCCCCCTCTAAAAGACAAAGAATTAATTTTCCTTCTGATTCTTCAGACCATGAGTCTGATGACTCTGACCCCTGTGATTACCAGGACATACCCTTATCTACCTATGAGGACTCAGACACAGAGGATTCAATTCCCTCAGCCCCCCCCCCCAGAGGACCCTTTTTTCAGTGAAACCTTGCATACCCTAAGATAGCATTTCCACTGAGAATGCCAGGACTACCCTCAGTCCAAAAAGAGACTCAGGGAATTTTTAGACTTGCCTCAGCATAGGCCTCTAGCTATCCCCCCTGTCCTGAATATTGTAGATGATGTCTTCATGGAATCCAGCCTTACCCCTGATACTTTACCACCTGCTCCTAGAAAGCCTTATGGGTACTACAGAGTACCTGACTCTCACAAATTTCTCATTAAAAATCCCACTGCAGATTCAGAGATCATTTCCCAGGGACCTAAAGGTATTAAGGCTTCTACAGCCAAAAACCCTACCCCTTTGGACAGGGATTCTAGGGCTCTAGACAGATGGGGTAAGAAGGTTTATATCTCTGCAACTCTTGCCATCAGGGCTTTAAATTGCCATTTTCACATATTGAAGTACCAGCAGCATATTATTGATTTAATTAAACAAAAAATGTTGTTGATTCTTGACTGTGCAGAAAATAAGGACTTACAAGACTTAATGCATTTTGCAATCCAAGTTGGTAAACATACTTTGCAGTGTGGTTTTGATGCCTTAGAAGCATCTTGCAGGGCTGCTGTTACTGGGTTTGTTCTGAAAAGGCATGCTGGCTGAAGGAACAAGTCTTGCCAGACCATGTCAAGGCAAAATTACTTAATGTTCCATTAAACCAACAATGTTTTTTGGCTCTAAAGCAGAAAAAGTTCTTAAAAAGATGGAGGAAAAAGCTAAATCCATGCAAACTGTTAAAGCTTTCTTACAGGTACAGCCACCTAAATTCAGTAGGCATTGGCCGTCAAAAAACTGGTCCTTTCCAGTCCCTTCCAGACCTTCTCAGCCCAAACCCAGGGGCAACAGACCACAAAGACAGCAGTCTCAGGGTATGCACAGATCTAAACAATGGAGTGCTCCCTCCTCAAAAACTGGGAGTGGTAAGCCACCTCTCTATGGAAAAAGTTCGCATTGACTTGTCCTTAATCTTTCCCAGCCATGCCCAAGTACTTGCACCCCTAGGAGGAACACTCGCCCTGCATGAAAAAAACTGGGAGTATATTACCCAGGACAGATGGGTCTTAAACATTGTATCCCAGGGATACAGATTCTTTTTCCACTCCCTGCAAACCCCAAGTGGATTGCCAGACCTTCCTCCAAACCAGTGGACAGAGGCCCAAAAGAAAGTACTTTCTCTTCTCAGTATCAGGGCTATTCAACCTGTGCCAGCAGAGTAAAGGAGACAGGGTTTCTACTCCAGGCTGTTCCTGGGGCCCAGGGAGGAGAACTCTTGGCACCCTATTCTGGACCTGTCATCCCTAAACATCTTCCAGGTGGTACCAAAATTCAAAATGCTTACACTCCAGCAGCTCCTTCCTATGTTAGCCAAGGACTCCTGGCTAGTCACCCTAGACTTAAAAGAAGCTTATCTGCACATCCCCATAAAAGAATCTTGCAGGAAATATCTACATTTCAGGGCAGGCTCTATCAGTTCTCTGCACTTCCCTTTGGCTTATCTTCTGCACCCAGGGTATTCACAAAGTGCCTGGCTCCAGCCATTGCTTATTGCAGGCAGAGAAATATTCAGATTTACCCGTACTTGGACGATTGCCTGATTCAGGTGGAGAGTCAGGAATTGCTACTTCAGCACCTGACGTTTGTAGAGGGACTCCTAACTTCTGTGGGGTACACCATTAACGAAAATAAATCACATCTGGTACCCAGCCAAAAGATTGTATTCCTGGGAGCAAGCTTGAACACAACTTCCCAGATGGCATTTCTCACTCCAGAAAAAGCAAGTTTATTTGACAACTTATTTCAAACTACTGGCCACCCAAACCCAGCTATCTGCAACAAAAATACTGCAAGCCCTAGGGTTCATGGCCTCATGTATTCTACTGATTCCATATGCAACACTGCATATGAGAAAACTTCAATGGTACTTAAAAAGTCTCTGGTGTCAACATTCCCAGGACCTGGAAACAGTGATTCCTATCATTCCTTGGCTAAGGGCAGAGTTCCTTTGGTGGGCAGGGGCTTGTAACCACAATAAGGGACTCCCTTTCTCACAACCCCCCGCCATCCAAACTCTTGACAACAGACGCATAAGACTATGCATGGGGGGCTCACATGGCAGGCAAATGGAGCCCAGGACAAATTCACCTGCATATCAATCAAAAAGAAATGTTAGCTGTACAGAATGCAATGACAGTCTTCAAATATCTTATCCTGCCAGGACAAGTCCTGATAAAGACAGACAACACCACAGTTATGAGGTACATAAACAAGCAGGGGTAACTCATTCCTACCCACTATGCAGGTTAGCCATGGCACTGTAGAACATAGCCTTAAGCAGCCAAGTGCACCTGCAAGCTCAATACCTGCCAGGCAAACAAAATTTACTGGCAGACGACTTAAGCAGAAATCTAAAGGACCCACATGAGTGGAAACGGGAACCAAACTCATTCAAACTTCTAATACACAGGTGGGAGACACCAGAGGCGGACCTCTTTGCACCCCCCCCCAAAAACCATCAACTAAACAAATTTTGCACCAGAATTCCCCACAGCCAAGCTTGGAAAGTGGATGCCCTATCCGTCACATGGGAAGACATCTCTATGCCTTTCCCCATCTGCCCCTCCTTCCAAGAGTACTCCCCAAGATCAAACAGGACAAGCCAAGGACAATCCTTATTGCATCAGACTGGCCATGCCAGCATTGGTACCCACTCCTACGGAGTCTGACAGCAGTTCCACCCTGGCCCCTACATCAGACCCCCCTCTCTGCTGTCCCACCAGGAGGGACAGAGTTTGCATCCTCAGCTGCAAACCCTGAACCTGGCAACCTGGCTTATTCCCTGAATACTTCACCAGCAACCCTCAGCAAACAGGTGCTGGAATTTATACCTGGGGCCAGGAGGCCCATTACTAGGAAATCCTATTCAGAAAAGTAGAATAGATACTGTTCTTGGAGCCAGTCTCAAGGGAAGGACACAGCCGTGCCTTCCTTGCTTCAAATCCTAGATTACCTAGCAGAGCTGCTCCACAAAGGCCTGTCCTTCTCATCAATTAAGATTCATGCCTCTGCCATCTCAGCTCATTACAATATTGAGCCACCCCTCTTCTCTCACCCTCTGATCAAACAGTTCCTGAGAGGAGCTAACAATTTAAGACCCCCAAGGAGTGCTCCCACTCCTGCCTGAGACCTTAACTTTGTGCTAGAGAAGCTCATGCTTCCCCCATTTGAGTCTGCTGCTACAGCAGAGTTAAAAATTCCTGTCTTGGAAAACAGCCTTACTGCTAGCCATCACTTCAGCAAGAAGAGTGTCTGAGTTACAGGCCCTTATGGCTGTGGAACCCTTCATTATCTTCCATGCGGACAGGGTTTCCCTCAGGACTAACCCATCTTTTATGCCCAAGGTGGTATCCAGTGTGGCTTTAAACCAATCTTTCCATTTGCCAACCTTTTTCCCTAATCCTCAGAATAAAGGGAAAAGGATCCTGCACTTCTTGGATTGCACAGACAGCTCAGGTTCTACCTTGACAGGACTAAACCTTTCAGAAAATCTGACCAGCTGCTAGTCAGCTTTGCTACAGGGGCAGAGGGCCAAGGCCATTTCGAAACAAACCATTTCTAAATGGATAGCACACTGCATCCATTTCTGCTACAAACACCATGGAAAACCTACCCCACAGGGGATCAGGCCTCATTCCACTATAGGGCTACCTCAACCGCTTTTCTCAGGGGAGACCCTACCAAGGGACATCCTGGAAGCTGCAACCTGGAGTTCTGTACGCACCTTCACCGAGCATTACCACTTACTTATCTTTTCTAAATCCAGAGCTGGATTTGCCACAGCAGTCTTACAAGGCCTGCTAGCCTGCCCTACTACTTCTTGACTGCCTCCACCCTTCCTCAGCTTTGGGAATCAACCCAAGTTTGATGACTGCAACAGTGAAACACGAAGAACATAGTACAGTTGTGTACACTTACCATAAATGTAGATGTTCAAGTGTATTCACTGTTGCAGTCCTGGTTACTGTCCCTCCAGCCCCCTGTCTTTCTGTGCTTTCTACCTGTCTTCTTTTTTGCCCATAATCTTATGGAAATGGTATTTACTTTTTACTGGAGGTGTTCCACATTATTTGATTGCTTCCTATTTTGGGGGGCTTCTGACATCTGGGGCAAGAAAAACTGATGTAATGACGTTGGCTGCATGTTTTATACCCTTGACGACCTGACGTCATGGATGAGGCGACAGCATCCGACACAGAAATCCCAAGACTCTGGTATTCGGGCCAACTGAGGGATACCTGCAGGCAGATAACCCAAGTGTAATGACTGCAACAGTGAATACACTCGAACATCCACATTTATGGTAAGTGTACACAACTGTATTTTTTTATTTGGAGAGACTTGCATCATTATCAAGAATCAATTTCATAAACATAAATAGAAAAACAATGAAATCAAACATTAAATATGAGTTGTAAATAAATGCAACTGTTTATCTGCTTTCCAAACAGCTAAACATATAGTTTGTAAAATTTCTCTCTTTAAACTTATTCTGAAACAGTTGATGTCATGTGGTCCTATCTCGCCTACATTCCTTACTCACGGGTTCAGAGCAGAGAATTGGCTCCGATTCGGCCAAATTTCTGTAGCACGAAGTCTCTAATTGGCTGGGCTAACCCGGTATCCCAGGATGCACTTCGCCCTAGCCCCAGATCTCGTTTGCCACTCATAGAGTTAGGACGTGGTCTCGCTTGGCTGTGGCTAAGTACCCTTTTAAAATACTTTTAGTATTTTAGCAGTCTTCCTTTTGACAAAAGCTATTTTGATAGCTAACTTTGTACCTGAATAGTTGTTGTGTGAGGTTTTGAGAGTTTAGTGTTTTGTGGTATCCCTACTGTTTTCGCGGGCTAGGCCCGTTCAAGTTAGAGGACCTAGTCCTCTCCAGTGTGTTCCCTTGTTATGTTGTGCTGTTGTGTTAGTGGTTAACTCCCTTTTAGGAAGCGTTTAAGTTAGAGTTTCCTTGTCCATTTAAGTGCTTGTTGGTCTTCCCGCCCACCTTTTATGTTTGACTCTGTCGGTTGTGTGTGGTGTGGTTGCTTGCCATGTCGAAAGAACTAAAGGAACATAAACCCTCTGGGTTTAAGAAGTGTACAAAATGTGGCTATAAAATGTCCATTACAGATGGGCACTCTATCTGTGTTTATTGTCTTGGTGCTATTCTCTTGCAAGAGTCCTGCAGTTTCTGTCATGTTTTTAGCCCCAGGGTACTGCAGGAACGTAAAAATAAACTGATTTTGAAGGGTCTGATCAAGCCCTCCTTTGAGGAGGCCTTGGAGTCGTCTCTGCCTTCTAGTACCAAGTCTAAGCCTCCTAAGGCCAAGAAAAGATCTCCGGCTCCGTCTGCTTCTTCGGAGCCATCGGAGAAGGTTTGTAAATTGGATACTTCCTCCTCGGCTCCACTGTCCTTGGGGCCGAAGGAGAAGGTCTCGGAAATGGATACTACATCCTCAACTCCACTGTCCTCGGGGCTGAAGGAAAAGGACTCGGAAATGGATACTACCTCCTCGGCTCCATTGTCCTCAGGGCCGCAGGAGGTAACTGTTGTACTGGAGTCGACCTCGGCTCCGATACTTTTGGAACCTCTTCGGAGCAGGTCACCCAGTGTCAGGCATGAGTCTCCAGTCGGGAGATCTAGATCTCCTCCTGTTTCTTCCAAATCCTCTAGGCTGTCTGATTTGGATGTGGATAGGGTGGTCCAGAGGCTCCTACAGTCGCCGGTGTTAGCAAAACTGTTTTCGGCTCCGACCCATTCGGCTCCGGAGCCGGTTCCCATTCTTGTACCGATGATTCCTCCTCCGAACACCCATGTGTCGGAGCCGGAGTGCTCCGCGCCGAGTGATGATCTGGTGTCGGCTCCGATACCCCAGGTGAGTCTATCGGACCCGGCTTTGGCTCCAACCAGGTCGGCTCTGTCCTCTGGTTTCGGCACTCGGGTTTCCTCAGTCAGAGCCGAAGGGGATACCTCGGGACTCCTGTCGGTTACGAGCCTCCCTCTTGGTGCTTCGGCTCAGGGAATCTCGACTCCGGTCGTGGTCTCGGAGACTGGTCGATCCTCGGACTCGGGGGGACCGGCCTTCAAGGCCATGAGGAGCGCCCTGGCCAGGTCGTCAGGTACATCACCTGAATCGGTCACTCCATCCTCTTACACCCCGGCTAGAGCCTCTGATGCCCCCCTCTCCATGGATGGCGGAGCCCGAAGGTCTGGGGATACCCCCTTGAGCGGTCCCCTACTTTCTGAGGGCCCCTCAGAGTCGGTGACTGAGGAACCTCCCAGTAAGAAGTCGTGCGAGAGGAAGCACATCGACTCCCAGGACGAGTTGCTCACTTCCGATACCGACATCGAGGAATCAGAGGGATCCCCCAAGTCGTCCTCCGATGATGTCTCTTTCTCTGACATCCTGGAGATTTTGAGACAGAGAGGCGACTGGCCCTCCAAGACCCCCTCTGAGGAGGAGTCGGTATTCCTCAAGGCCTTCGGAGCTCAACCCTCCACCTCCTGGGTGTCTCCACCCTTTGACGAACTCCTGGACTTGATGGGTGTGGGAGAACCCTGATTCCGTGGAACCGGTGCCCAGACGTCCAAACAAGTTCCTGTCTGCTCCCCCGGGCAAAGAGTTCCTTTCCAAAGGGGTTTCGGTAGATGCCTTGGTGGTGGCGGCAGCCACTCAGCAGGAAGTTGCAGAGGCTTCTTCTTCAGTCCACCCTCCTAACAAGGAGTCCAGGAGTATGGACCGGTATGGGAAGCGTACCCTGTCTTCGGCGACCTTTACCTTACGGTCGTTGAATTACCTCTATCATTTCACTCTGCTCCAGAGAGATCTCCTGAAGGAGCTAGGAGATACTCTGACGGGTAACATGCCTGAGGTGGTAGTGCAGACTGTTAATGCCCAGTTGTCTACCCTAGGGTCCATTGTCAACTCGTCTATGAGGCTCATATCTTATGCAGCCGAAGGGGCGAGTAGGGCAGCTAGCTCAGGCGTAGCTCTCAGAAGGCAAGCCTGGATGTGCCTGTGTCATTTCGCGGAGGCCTTTAAGTCTTCCTTCACTGACGCCCCCTTTGATGGGTCCTCTCTCTTCGGACCCAAAGTGAAAGACACCCTCACCAGATGTGAACAGGAGGGAAAGACCCTATCTGCCGTAGGGGCCCATTTTTCTCTCCCTTCTAGGCCTTATTCCAAGGCTCAGAGAGGAGGGAAGATGTGGTTCAAAAAGTCTCAGATGTCCTTTACCGCAGCTCAAGGTGAGTCCCCCTCCAGAGGCAGAGGGGGGGGATTATTCCGAAAGACGCCGTCCTAGAGGCAGAGGAGGCCCCTGCCACTCGGGAGACCGCGATTCCTTTCGCAGTTCTTCCTCCCAGCGTTCCTGAGGTGTTGCCCGACTCTGCTATTCCAGAGCACTGTTGCCCCTCAGAAAAGTTCAGGCCAGGTTAGTTCTTCAGCTCTTGGGATCCATGACCTCCACCATCATGCTGATACCTCTGGCCAGGTTACACAGGTTACACATGCGGATCCTACAGTGGCTCCTGTCAGTTCAGTGGTCCTTTCAAAAGCTTCCTCTTTCCCACTTGATACTTCTCATGGAGCGATGCAAACAGGACCACCTCTGGTGGCTACGCTCCTCCAATCTAGACAGAGGAAGGAGCTTGATTCCTATGTCTCCAGTGGCCACGGTGACCACGGACGCCTCCCAGATGGGGTGGGAGGGGCATTATCTAGGTAGGACGGTCCAAGGCACCTGGCAAGATCACGAGATACACTTGCACATCAGTGTTCTGGAGATGAGAGCGGTGTTTCTGGCATTGCGAGCACTCCAGGACTCTCTACCTCTGGGAACGATTGCAATTCACTCGGACAACATGTCCGTAGTGTGGTACCTGAACAAACAGGGGGGAACCAAATCTTATCCCCTCTGCAGAGAAGCCATGCGAGTGTGGCAGTGGGCAGTGTTTTCCCAATGGTTTCTAGTGGCAACGCACATTCCGAGGAAGTCCAACGTGATAGCGGACAGGCTAAGCAGAGCTATTCTGATGCCTCACGAGTGATCCCTGAACAACCGAGTGGCGGTTCAGATCTTCAAAAGGTGGGGTCAGCCTTGCTGCGATCTCTTCGCCAGCCCCCTCAATGCCAAATGCAGCAAGTACTTCACTCTGATCCCCCCACAGGGGGAATCACCCAGGGACGCTCTAGCTCACGATTGGCCCCCCGGTCTGGTCTACGCTTTCCCTCCGTTTCCTCTGTTACCAAGAGTGATACAGAAAGCCATATCCTTGGGAAGCAGGATGATCCTTATTGCTCCACACTGGCCTCGACAAGTGTGGTTCCCTTTTCTTCAACGGTGCACACTGGACGGTCCGTGGACTCTGGACCCAGTGCCGGACCTCCTGATTCACATGTCAGGACAACTTCATCCATCCCTGAGAACTCTCAGGTTGACAGCCTGGCTGCTACACTTCCGTCGCTAGTCAGGCGACATTCCTTTTCACCTGAAGTGGTGCACATCTTGTCTTCTTCTCATAAGTCTTCCACCAGGAAGATTTATTCCAGCAAATGGAGGAGATTCTCCATTTGGGCTCAGGCCCAAAGTTTGGACCCCTTCACAGCCCCTATTCCGTTGGTCTTACATTTTTTAGCCATGTTGTTCCGTCAGGGCTCCGCACCCGCTACCATTAAAGTACAGTTGGCTGCAATTTCCAATTTTCACACATCTTATGAGCCCTCTCTTATGGGCCACAAACTCTGTAAAGCCTTTCTAAAAGGCTCTTGGTTACTTCGTCCCCCCGTTTCTGAACCTGTACTGCCTGGGACTTGAACCTTGTGCTACAAGCTATTACGTCACCACCCTTTGAACCAGCTGCGACTTGCGACTTAAAATTCTTATCTTGGAAGACTGCTTTTCTGATAGCCATTACATGGGCCAGGAGGGTATCAGAACTTCAAGCTTTGTCCATTAAACCTCCGTATTTGATCTTTCATAAGGACAGAGTTTCCCTGAGGCTTAACCCGTCCTTCCTTCCGAAGGTGTCATCCACTATCAATCTCCATCAATCTATTGAGCTTACCAGTGTTTTTTCCGAACTTTTCCAATAAAGCAGAGTTCAGGTTTCATCAGTTGGATGTGCACAGACAACTGAGATTTTATTTACATAGGACTTAGCATGTTAGGAAATCTGATCAACTGTTTGTGTCCTTTTCAGAGAACAGAGCAGGTTGTCCTATTTCCAAGTGCACAGTTTCTAAATGGATCAAAGATTGTATTTCATTCATCTACTCATCAGCAGACAGAACTTTACCCTTTCCCGTCAAGGCTCATTCTACCAGGGCTATGTCTACATCAGTAGCTTTCCATGCTAGGCTTTCCTTGGATGATATTTGTGCTACTGCCACTTGGGCTTCTACCAACACTTTTATTACTCATTACAAGCTGGACGTGGCTTCTAGGGGCCGGGCTTCCTTTGGTTCCATGGTTCTCAGGAGTATCTTCTTATGAGCCTCCCAGGATAGAGGTGCTGGGGACGCTGTCCTGTGAGTAAGGAATGTAGGCGAGATAGGACCACATAACATCAGTTAGTTATGTACTCACCATAACGATCGATGTATGTGGTCCATCTCGCCTACATTCCTACATACCCTCCCACCTGCCCCTTTCCTAGAGGATTTGGAAGAATATTGGCTCTGTGGACCCTTCAAGGTCAGTGATTTGGTTCCCTTATCTGGCTGGAATTTCTTCCGGCGTTTATTGAGTATGGGTTATGAGTGTTATGATTGCAAACAAGATCTGGGGCTAGGGTGAGGTGCATCCTGGGATACCGGGTTAGCCCAGCCAGTTAGAGACTTCGTGCTAGAGAAATTTGGCCGAGTCGGAGCCGATTCTCAGCTCCGAACCCGTGAGTAAGGAATGTAGGCAAGATGGACCACATACATCGATCGTTATGGTGAGTACATAACTAACTGTTTCATTCCTATAATTGGCATTTCATAGTGTTTAAATTCATGAGCAACATTCCATTGCACACAGCTTGAAATTTCAACATATTTGTTTTGACCTTAATTAAATAGAAAGTTAGTAGCCACAAGCCACCTTTATTAATCAGTGAGCTGTGAACCCAAATGTCCCAAGCAGGTCTTCCCCACAAACTGTGGGAAGAGGGTTGTATTTGCAGATTATATTTTTCTGAAGATTCCACCACCACGTCCTTTATTTCCTTTGCAGTATTCAGTACTTCATTACAGCTGGTTTAGATTTTGCATTTTTTGGATTTTTTTTTTTTTTTTTTTGCAACTAATAGCATTACGTTTAGTAAGGCCTTACTGTGCCTACACAATTGAGATCCTAAATCCTGTCTGAAAAGAATAATTTCCTCCGTTACATTTCTGTCAAAGTACTCTGTAGTTGAGACTTTCAGGATGACTGCACACTGAGCAGCACATCGATTAAGAGCTCTTCCATTGTCAAAACTGAAAATTGTTAAAAGGCCAGTAAAAGCTAAAAATGTGGGTGAAATTCAGTTAGTGTTTAGTAAATACACTAACAGTATGCCAGCAAAGAAGATATTTGAAGAAAGAAAGAGAAAGTCATCTGGAAAGGAGAATAAAAACTGTGACTGGGGGAAAAAACTTGAAGCTGTCTTTTTTTTTTTTTTTTTTTTTTTAAATACAATTATTAAAGTTTACATTGTAAAGAGTGATATAGGTACACATCCATCCATTCACAACCCGTTTTTCCCGTTTTTGCACATGGGATTGGGGTGTCACTACAACAGTGATGATCATCAAGAGCCAAGGTTTATACTGGCAGGTGGCCAGCCCTGCTGTGGTAGTTCTTTCACACCCCACACTTGCACACACACACTCTCACACCTATGGCCAGTTTAGTGTCCAATCTACCTACTGCATATCTTTGGAATGTGGGAGGAAACTGGAGTACCTGGAGGAAACCCATGTGAGCACAGGACATGCAGACTCCGCACAGATGGCACCACATACAGCAATAAAAAGAAAAACCACAGCAAACATTTTTCATTGCCATGCATTATACATTTGTTTTCTTTCTAAAAATTGTCATTTCCTTCAACATTTTATAAAATCATAAACTCCAGCCTGCCTTTAAACTCTACTCCTCCTACAGATCATTGTTCTGCATGTATCGTTCCCACATATTCGATTTACTTATGTATGTTTTTCTTCTTCTTCCTTTTTCTAAAGATCTCATCGCCAGTTTTTTGTCTGCAGTATAATGTTCAGTACTCCAGTTAGAGTTGGATGAAATTTAGATTTTTTCCATTTTCCAGTAATTACTTTCTTGGCACCCAATAGCATTAAACTTAGGGATGCAAATTTGCATCCATAGGCTAGACTCAGATGTACCCATTGAATATACACCTGTAGATTCCCAGGTTAGACCAGACTTTAAAATGAATCAGTAATAAAATACTTCATCACTGGATGTCTCACCATAGGAGCATCTTAATGTCCTATCCCAACATTTCACCATTTCATTTATCTCTCATTACTAGCAAGCCTCCTCCCCTATCCATTTTTTGTTTTCTGCAAAACCTCTCATGCCTTCTCAAATAGTACTTGCCTTTTTTCAGATTTACTAAATGTTACCCCTCTTCTAAATCATTTTGTGTCATACATTGTGCATAAGGCATATGAATAAATTTGTATTAACCAAACAATCATGATTTTTCTTGTTCTAGTTGCATTATTACATATTTTTTCTTCCAGCGTGTTTCGTATCGTCTTCCAGCCTAGAGCATATATAACTTACAGCATTCATTTGACACACGCACTTTGTATGTGACTATCGTAAACTCGTGTAAATACTGTTTGTTTATTAAACCACTGTTGCAAAAGTGATTTAGGTATAAATACACTAACAGAAAATAAAACAAACATAGCAGTATTTCAAGTAATTGTTTTCATGCAGTATATATTTTTTAACAATCATTCACCCTAACATTACATAAATTGCTCAGCTCCTTCCATCCCTTTAACCTCATTCCTACTCCTTCTCGTGAATTTTATTTTATGTTTTGTTCCCACAATTTCGGTTTATTTCTATGTAATTTGCTCATTCCTTTTTGTAAAGATCCCACTTCCACTCTATTTCTTTTACAGTTTTCAGTGCTTAAGCTACCATTGGTTTATGTTTTGATATCCATTTTCTAGTAATTTTTTTTTTTTTTTTGGTAGCCAATAGCATTAAGCTTAGAAATGCCTTACTTTGGCTAGGCAGATCAGATCCTGCCCATCTCAAACAAATCATTTTCTTAGTTATAACCATTTGCTTTCCTGACAATTCTGAAAAAGTACTCTATGAGTTTTAAAAATCTGCCAGCTTGTTACACTACCAAAAAATATGCTCCCAGTTACCTCTCTTTCCCATCATATCTCCAGCATTTGCTGTCTACCTGAGGAAAAAATTCTCTGAAGTCTGCTTAGAGTGTAAAATACCTTTGAAAAACCTTCCAAGCAAGCATCCTAAACCTTGAATTTTGTTTTTGTATCCTTTCTTTGTTCTTTTGTAAATTGCCTTTCCAGTCTCTCTTCCCAGTATTTCTAACTTCCTTTGACTGATTCGTATAGTTATCGTGCAGTATTTTATATGTCATACTAATGATCTCTTTTTAACAGCAACTTCTGTTCTAGGCTCAACTAAATGTTCTACCACAGCTGATTTTTCACTTAATAGTCATCTTTCCCTTTCTGTTTGCCTATACTCATATATTAACCTTGGTAGGGAAGGCAGTCTCTAACCTGCAGTCCAAGCTTCTCAGCCTCATCTCACTCTTAACTCTCCATCTACAGTTATTTGCTCCCAATACCTCAGTTCCTTTGCTAACTTTTTCAGTAATTTCCAGCCCCTTCTTGCATATTTTTGTACCACTACTTGCAGTCATTCCTGTTCTGAAAATCTTTCTCCTTTCCCGTTTAGCTTAGTTCTTAAAATATTTTCTGCTATTTTATATTATGTATATAATATTCTGTGTGGTTATTGTTCTCCTTAAGCACCTGCATCCCAAATCCTAACTTTATGCTCATTTCATGACCTCCCTTCCCTATTTCATCAACATCCCTTTTACTTTGACTTACAACTTTTGCTAGTTTTATGTAAAATATCCATTCAAATCAGGTAATCCTAAACTGCCTTTTTCTGTGGGTAGAATCAACTTATCCCACTTAGCTCTTTCCCTTTCCCAAATAAATTATTTCAACTCTATATTAATTATGGTCCAACATCTCCTCTGTTTGATAAAAATGTGCTTGCTCTGTATATAAAACTAAAATTACTAGAAATATTTTCATGGCTTGTATTTTAATATCCATATCCATAATCAGAGTCCAGGTTCTCAGTTATTGTACTATCTTTTGTTTAGTGTCTCCCACATATCCTTAGCTGCCATAATGGAATCTTAGAATACTTCATTGTGCAGTGTCTTCATAGATATGGGTATTGCTGAATCAGTTCACATATGGTTACTTAGTTCACTGTTGTAGCTTTTGTTTTATCTTTATTTGTTTTGTTTCCTGAAAAGAGTTGAGACAGTCTCATTTTCTGGATATATCAAGTGTAAAATAATATCATCTGCAAATAATGCTAACTTTCTTGATTACTGTAGTAGTTCTTTCCTTTAATTTGAGTTCTTTATTTTCTTTTCTAGTGGTTCTAAATATATAGCAAATAACAATGGAAAAGAGGGACAACCATGCCTTTTTGTCCTCTGTTCAAACACAGTTTGTTGGATAGGAGCCCTCCCATCTTAATTTTTGATTCTGAGCCTTCATAAATCCTTTGAATTAATCCTATTATTGTATCGTGGAATGCAAATGCTGCAATTGCCCTCTTCATAAAACTCTGTCTGACTTTATCAAATACCCTTTCTGCATCAAGAACCACTAACAGTAAAGGCTGTTTTTTTATGCTCTTCATTATGGATTGTCATTGCTGTGTTCATGCTAAATGCTTACTTCCCCTCCACAAAACCATATTGTTCAGTATCTGCCAGTTTTGATAACATTCTTGACATTCTCTGAGCTAGTATAAACATAAACAGTTGATAGTCATGGTTTAAAATTAAAATGGGTCTAAATTATATTGGTTCTGAAGGGTCTTAATGTACAGCCACCACTGCTTTTTGTAGTCCTCCCCTGCCACCAACTTTTAAAATGTTGTCAAACAAAAAAAAAATGTTCAGGTCTTCATTACTTTCTTCCCTCCCAACTTCCAAATTTACATAGGAATACAGTATGTTCTTGGAGACTTTTCCTTTTGATTGGTTATACATCACAATTTTTATCTCATCTCTTGCTACTTTGGCTGTTAATTGCTGAGCCTCTTCTTCCTCTCACCTTGGCATAATTAAGTGTTCCATGAATGTTTACATTTCTGCCTTTTCTTGGTTTCCAAAAATGTCAACAACATTTCCAAAATATCTTTAGTACAGCTGTTAGATATCTGGTTATTTTTCTTGTTATAGCCTCCCTAAGTTGAACAAACTTGTGCTAAAATGTTTTGTGCTCAGACTCTAATATCAAAAATATTTGCTTAATAGCAACTTTTCTAAAGTCATGCATATTATCTATATACTCCCCATGTAGCACATTGCAGTTGCTCCTCCTCTTGTTCTGTGAGAATCCCCTTACTGTGCAACACTTTAACCTTTGTCAACCCTTTTAAATAAGTCATATTGCATTTTTCCTTTTCTTTTTCTGTCTTATTTCTACCATCATTTTTCCCACTCACTAGCTTTCCCTTCTGAAGAACTTCTGAATCATTTTCTCTACCCATTTCTTAAATTCCTATCTCTGTCTTTTAGCAAGTAAGTGGGAAAGTGTCTGTCTCATATATACTTCATAGTTCTGCTTCATGACCTGAAATAGTTACTGGATGTATGTCAAAGCTTTCAGTTCAACAAATATATTCCTTTGAGATCTAATTTCTTGTCCCTTGAGGAATAAGTTCCTACTACTGAATTCACGTTTTCCATGCCAAACATTGTCATGTATTTCTTCAGAAATCAACCTTCTTTGTTATATATTACTTTATTCATCCTCGCTATTGCAAATCAGGTTCTAATCCCTACCCATATGTAATAACCCCTGCTGAAAGCAGTAAATCATTACAACCACCAATCTACAGTTATTGTCTTTTTATACCTGTTCTGTCAGTCTTAGGCAATTAGTAAGAGGGAAGAGAAATTTAGTGCTGCTTATGCCAAGTCTGTTTGCAACATGCAACTGTTGTTTAGCAAATGATATCACTATTGTGCTAAGTATTTAAAAGCATTGTTAGCATCATAACAGGTAGTATACTTAGATGTTAAGTTGTCTAAGTTGTCTATCTCGCCTTCATTCTTGCTGGTTGGGTTCGGAGCCGATCCTCGGCTCCGACTCGGCCATCTTCAAAAGCTCGAGAGCTGCATACTGGCTCGAGGCCACCCCATATCCCATGATACCTGGCGCTAGATACCCAGATCTCGTTTGCCGCTTCTGCTGCGAGGTTGTCTTACTGGCTCAGGTCGTATATTTTCATTATATTACCCGTTTTTGATCATTTTTAGACTTGTTAGCGTAGATTGTTTATAGTAGTTAACCTTTCTCTCTCTCTCTCTCTCTATATATATATATATATATATATATATATATATATATATATATATATATATATACTTGTATCTATAATTCTTTCTTGAACCTTCCTCTATCCCTTCAGAAAACTCGTTTTAGTTGGAGAGTTTTCCCTTCCCCCCTTCAGTTCTTCTCATAGGTAGCCATTTAAATTAGAGGCAAACCCTTTTCCTTTTCTCTATATAAAAAAAAAAAAACTTTTTAGCTTTTACCTAGTTAGTTTTGTTTAGCTTGTAGTATAATATTGTGAGTATCTTGACTGTGTTTTTTAGGTGTGTCAACTTTAGTGGTAGTTGTTAGATCCCAGTTTTTTGTGTGTTGTCCTTTGTATTCAAATTTTTTTTCAGGGATGTCCAATTACACCAAGGTGTCTGGATTCAAGAAGTGTGACTCATGGTGTCAGAAGATGTCTCTGACAGATGGTCACACTTCATGTGTCTATTGTCTGGGCGCCGTGTACCTGCAGGACTCTTGTTCAGTTTGCCATGCCTTCAGACCAAGAGTCCTGCAGGAGCGTAAAAATAAGTTAATCCTACGGGGTTTACTTAAGCAGGATTCACTGGCTAAGGCTCAGCCCGTGAAGGCCTCTAAGCCACCTAAATCTTCGGCTCCCAGTTCGGAGCCGTCGATGGGTGAAGCTGTTCCTTCAGCCTCAGTTCTGACCGGAACCGATTTACCTGTCTCCCAGTCGGTTCCGACTCTCCCTTTGGAGCCGTCGGAGAGTCGAAAGAGATCTAGGTCTCCCTCCCTGCAGTCGATACGCTCGGCTCCGAGGTGTCCTCTGCTCCAATCGGAGCACAGTCATTGGTCCCACTCTTCTCGGTCCTCAAGACTATCAGATCATGACATGGAGAGAGTGGTCAGTAGGCTGTTAAAATCGCAGGCCCTAGCAAAAATGTTGTCCAGCCCCCCTCATCAGGTGTCGGCTCCTTCCATGTCTGCAGTTATTCCTCGTCCGACTCCTCCTTTGAGTTCGGAGCCGGAGTTCGAGTCGTGGAACCGTCGGCACTGATACCTTCTCCTTCGGTTCCATCGTCGGCTCCGATCACTTCCTTGGTACTGTCCTTGGAGGGGTCTGGGCGCCGAGACTCCCTCATCGGCTCCGAGGGGGCGAGTGGCATCGGACCCTTGTCCGACCCCATTCTCCCCCTTGAAGCTTCGGCGCAGGTGAGCTCGGCTCCTACATCGGCTTCGGAGCCATCCCCCTCTGTGCGGAGAGGGATTCCGGTCTCTTGGGAACTGGAGCCTTCTCTGCATCTGAGCAGGGATGCCTTTGAGGTCATGAGGAGTGTGCTGGCCCCTGAGTCAGCCCCACGATCATCCCCATTGGCTCCTCCCACTATGGTGCCTGCATCTGCCTCTGCCCCTCCTCCAGACCCCAAGCGTGGGGAACCAATGCTCCAGGGCACCCCCTTGGGTGTATCTTCCTCTTCCGAGGCCTCCCCTGATCATTCAGAGGGGCCACCTCGTAAGAGCAAATGCAAGAGGAAGCATGTTGACTCCCCTGAGTCTGTCACATCAGATACCGACTTAGAGGATTTGGAAGGGTCCCCGAGATCCTCCTCTGAAGATGTCTCCTTCACAGACATCCTTGAAATACTTAGGCAGAGGGTGAAGAGGGTGAACTGGACTACCCTAACCCCCTCCGAGGATGAGTCGGTATTCCTGGATGCATTTGGATCCCGACCTTCCACCTTCTGGGTGTCTCCGCCTTTTGACCCACTGATGTCTGTGGTGGCTCGGAAGGCGTGGTCAGCTCCAGACAGTGGAACCGACTCCCAGAAGACCCGCTAAATTCATAACTGCCCCACAGGATAAACAGTTTTTGACCAAAGGTGTCCCTGTTGATGCCATGGTGGTAGCGGCGGCCACAAAGAAAGAGTTGGCTGAAACTTCATCATCTGTCCATCCCCCTAACAAGGAGTCCAGGACGATGGACAGATATGGGAAGCAGATGTTCTCTTCAGCGACCTTTTCTATGAGGTCTCTGAATTATTTGTGCAACTTTACCCACCTTCAAAGGGATCTCCTTAAAGAGCTTGGAGATACCCTCCAAGATCCATCAGCTGAGGGGGCCCAGGCTAAGGCAGCCTCCCAGCTGGCGACTCTTAATTCAGTGGTGAACTCCTCCATGAGGCTAATTTCTTATGCAGCCGATGGTGCAAGTAGAGCCGCGGGCACAGGTGTTGCTCTAAGGAGACGCGTCTTTATGCAGCTATGTAACTTTGCGAAACCTTTCAGAGCGTCTTTCACCAACACCCCTTTTGATGGTTCCTCTCTGTTTGGATCACAGGTGAAGGACACCCTTACCAGGTGTGAGCAGGAAGGCAAGTCTCTCTCTGCCGTGGGAGTCAGTTTTTCCACTCCTTCCAGACCATATCCCAAGGGTCAGAAGAGTGGAAAGATGTGGTTCCGGAAATCCCAGGGAGCCTTGCCGGACACACGTGGCGAGTTCCCATCCAGGGACGCCGCCCTTGTAGCAGAGGGGGTCCGCAAAACCAGGGCAGCAGAGAATCCTTCTCTGACAAGCCCTTCCAGCATCCCTTTAAGGTTGCCCGACTGCCCACCTCTGGAGGCAGTCGGGGGAAGATTATCGCTGTACCCAAGAGCCTGGCAAGACATAACACAAGACAAATGGGTACAGTCTGTTATATCCGGAGGCTACAGAATACCCTTTATTCGCACTCCTGTAGTGTCAAACAAGTCCCTTCCAGATGTTCCACCCAATCTAAGGGATCAAGCAGTACAAGAAATTTCAGAACTGCTAAGAAAAAGGGCCATCCAGCAAGTCCCAGCAGACCAGCAAAGATCCGGAATTTACTCAAGGTTCTTTTTGGTACCAGAAAAGACAGGGGACTGGAGACCCATTTTGGATCTCAGCAGACTGAACAGGTCTGTACAAAGAACGAACTTTCGGATGGTCACACTGCAGTCCATTATGCCCTTCCTGGGTCAGGACAATTGGATGTGCTCTATAGATCTTCAGGATGCGTACTACCACTTCAAAATGGACAGACGCTCCAGAAGATTCCTTCGCTTCTAGCTGGGAGCCAGCCATTACCGGTTCAGAGCTCTGCCCTATGGTCTCACCACAGCTCCCAGGGTGTTCACCAAATGCATGGCATTAGTTACCGCTCACCTGAGATGGCAAGGATTCCAGGTGTTAGACGACTGGCTCCTTACTGCTACCACCAGGCATCACCTTCTGCGAGCCAAAGACTACACTATCAAGACTTGCTCCAGACCAGGTATCTCAATAAATTTCAAAAAGTCTGCATTGTTACCCTGTCAGTCTATCACCTTTATAGGCGCAAATTTAAATACAAGAGACATGTCAGCGAGCCTTCCACCAGACAGGGTATTAGTGATTCGTCAACATGTACAGGTTCATCCTCCAATCTCTGGGTCTCATGGCAGCAGCGATCATACTTGTTCCTCTAGCTCGTTTTCACATGAGGATTCTACAGTGGCTGCTTTTCACCCAATGGTCCTTCCAGCAGCTTCCCATGTCTCTCACGATTATGATCACAGAAACATGCAAAAAGCACCTTGCATGGTGGAATGGTGGATGGTCTCCACATCAGTGCCCCTAGGCAGACCATTTGTACTCCCCCCCCCTCCCCAATTGCTACGGTTACCATGGACGCTTTCCTGATCGGGTGTTGGGGGGCGTTATCAGGGCAGGACATTCCAAGGCACCTGGCAACCTCACGAGTACCACCTGCATATAAACTTCTTCGAGATGAGGGCTGTGCTTTTAGCGTTGCAAGCTCTTCAGGACTCTCTTCCTACCGGGACCATTGCAATTCAAACGGACAATATGTCAGTAGTGTGGTACATCAACATGCAGGGCGGAACCAAGTCCTACCCCCTATGTCAAGAAGCACTCAGACTCTGGCAGTGGGAGATCTCTTCCCAACGGTTTCTGATCGCAACCCACATCCCTGGGAAGTCCAACGTCATAGCAGACAGGCTGAGCAGAGCAATTCTCATGCCTCACCAGTGGTCTCTGAATCAAGTAGTTGCGGACCAAATATTCCGCAAATGGGGCCAGCCTTGCTGCGACCTTTTTGCCACCCCCTTCAACAGCAAATGCAACAATTTCTTCTCTCTCCTTCCACTTCCCGGACATTCCCCCAGAGACGCGTTAGTCCACAATTGGCCTCAGGGACTTCTTTATGCATTCCCTCCGTTTCCCCTTATTCCAAAACTGATACAGAAAGCTACCGTGTTGGGCTGCAAAATGATCCTCATTACCCCTTACTGGCCTCGACAAATATGGTTCCCATTCCTGCATCATCTTCTTGAGCAGCCTTGGACTCTGGACCTAGTTCCAGACCTTCTGATCCATCAATCGGGCGGGCTGCACCAATCCCTGCAATCTCTCCAGCTCACTGCTTGGTTGCTCCACTTCCATACTTAGCCAGGCTTCCAGATATCTCCCCCTCTGTGCGCGAAATTATTTTATCTTCACACAAGTCTACCACTAGAAAAACTTACGCTAGTAAGTGGAAACGTTTTTCTTCCTGGGCAGAGACTAAGAATATAGATCCCTTTTCAGCCCCTATACACCACATTTTGGAATTTCTTGCGGAACTCTTTCATTCTGGGTCCGCTTCAACTACAATTAGATTTCAGTTAGCTGCAATTTTAAATTTTCACATTGGCCTGTCGGGAAATAATATCATGTCGCATAAGCTATGTAGAGCCTTTCTCAAAGGGACCACTCTGCTCAGGCCTCCAGTGAGAGATCCTCCACCTCCGTGGATCTAAATTTGATGTTGGCTTCTCTAATATTGCCTCCCTTCGAACCTGCAGCATCTTGTTCCTTGAAGTTTTTATCTTGGAAAACTCTCTTTCTGGTAGCCATTACTTCAGCCAGAAGAGTTTCGGAACTGCAGGCTCTTTGTACCCGTCCTCCGTACCTAGTGTTCCACAATGATAGGGTTGCTCTCAGCACTAATCCTCCCTTCCTTCCTAAGGTCTCTTCAGAAAATAATTTGAATCAGTCCATAGACCTTCCTGTGTTTTTCCCAA
This sequence comes from Protopterus annectens, assembly GCF_019279795.1. NCBI lineage: Eukaryota > Metazoa > Chordata > Ceratodontiformes > Protopteridae > Protopterus > Protopterus annectens. The sequence goes on from NC_056739.1 coordinate 1,158,237,492, forward strand.
CCACTCCCACAGGGCGGAATATAAATTGCATCATTTAGATGTTCACAGGCAACTACGCTTTTATTTACATAGAACTAAACATATCAGGAAATCGGACCAACTTTTCCTCTCTTATGCTGAGGGTAAACAAGGTCTTCCAGTCTCAAAAGTAACCTTGTCCAGCTGGTTGACTTCTATCATCACATTTATCTATCAACTGAGGAATAAAGAATTACCTGTTAAACCAAAAGGTCACTCCACCAGAGCTTTAGCCACTTCTGTGGCTTTTCAGGCTAGGTTGCCCATGGAATCTATTTGTGCTGCGGCTACGTGGGCCAACCCACATACTTTTATTTCGCATTATAAGTTGGATGTTGTTTCCAGAAACAGAGCAGTTTTTGGTTCCATTGTTCTGAAGAGTTTGTTCCGATGAGCCACCCAGGATTTTAGGTGCTAGGGACTCTGTCCCAACCAGCAAGAATGAAGGTGAGATAGACAACTTAACATAAAGAAGTTATGTACCTACCATAATGTTCCATGTTAGTTGTCTTCTTCTCTCCTTCTTTCTTGCGTCCCACCCTCCATCCCCCTATCCCTGTAGACCGAGAAGAGTTCCTTATGGTTTTTCACTGGCTGAGTCTTCTCTGGCTATTCTTTTCTGTCCAGTAGCCTCTCTGGAGGTTTTATATATTCCAGGATAGGATCTTTTCCTTATTATGTCTGCAGTTGGACTTACCAAATGAGATCTGGGTATCTAGCGCCAGGTATCATGGGATATGGGGTGGCCTCGAGCCAGTATACAGCTCTCGAGCTTTTGAAGATGGCTTGCTCCGAACCCAACCAGCAAGAAAGAAGGCGAGAAGAAGACAACTAACATGGAACGTTATGGTAGGTATATAACTTCTTTTTTTGATGCAGAAGGCTGTGGGTTCCTCTCCCACAGTATGTAGATGGATTGCTGATTCTCTATTGTGTTGTACTTTAAAGAGGGTGGATGCTGCAGTCCTGAGAATCATGTCCACCTTTGGAGGAGATATCTCATAACTATGAACCAGTTATTTACTATCCATTCCCTATTGCAGTATTACCAGCTTATCATTGTTTTAATGTAACATAGGCAATTTATTCTTCAAGGACAACAGGCATGTTATTTGTAGATGAAACAATGAAATACAAAGTTGTTTGCTAGCAGCAACTTCTTCATTAGTTACAGATCTCTTTAATTTGGAATTGTTTAGATGACTAACATCTGGAGATATTGTGCATATTTACTGATATTGGTGGATTGTTATGACAGAAGTTTCAATAGACGTTTATGATGGAAATGTTCTGAATTGGGCAGTTCAGTTTTGTCATTATTGGTTCATACATTTTGTTTCATTGCTTACTGGAAAAATGTTCAAAACAATAAATTTAAAACACTAACAAGTGTGCTGTATTATACCAGGAATATAATTTAATACAATCAGGAAGGTGAATCAAAGAACACATGGACACATGCATGGTTCTAAAAATGTGCTTAAGGCCCCTGTGATTTGAAAATAGCACAAAGGTAAACTTTATCTGCCACTGGCTGGATGCATTTTCTTTAACTGTGGGTTTCGGCTCTGTTTCAATGAATGTGAGTTTCAAGGGCAGAGAAGTTTTAATGCTAAGTCTGTTTTCATTGTGAAACTGTATTGTTTTGTTTAGCAGATGTCTATCAGTGTTTGTGCTATAAAATTTAAAATAAAAGTATTAAATTAAATCCGAATAATCACCGTAGAAGTAAAGCATTAAACCGTATGCACATTACAGTATTTATGGTAAATGGGGAGAAATAGCCAAGTAATGGGACACTGGAATGGCTGCAGGGGGGAGGGCTGTGAATGAAGGGCCCCATTTGACCATGATTTTGTGAGGGGGAGATGGGCGGCAAACTCAAAGACCAGCCCCAGGTGACACAAACTCTAGTTACGCCACTGCATGTATGATGCATGAATATAAGGAAAAATGTTACTGTAGTTTATTTCTTTTCCTATTTATGCATGTGTACGCATGTCATTGTTTAAAATGTGATGTGAAGATTTAATAAAGGCATTAAATGAAAGCATTACTCATGTTTTTCATCATTTTCTCTTATGCAAGTCTTGTTATTTAAAAATGTCAGTACTGTAAACTAAAAACTTAGACATCCACCTCCGTAAAAACAGAGAAGTGATCTTTTAGCTCTGGACTACATGAAAAGAGACATTGAGGAGCTCTCTGATCTTTTAGCCCAGGCAGGTATGACCCTAGCCCTGAGTAGCATCCTGCCATCACCCAGAATGATACCACAGTACAAGGGCAAAATGATTGACTTCAACAATTAGCTAAGCTTCTGGTGTCATGCTTAGGGGATCCAGTATCTGTCTGCCTGTGATAACATGATCAGCAGACAACGATGCTTTGCCAGATTTGGCCTGCACCCTGTCACCCTTGGGATTCCGGATACTGGCTAAGGCTCTTGCCACCCCTATAGTGCCTTTTTTAGGCAAGGTTCAAATGACAAACTCAGTACTGTAACAGTTGCAAGCAAGCAAAACCTGAGGGTAATGCTACTCAATACTAGAAGTTTAAACCTCAAAATGCATTCACTAAAGGCACTCCTTAAAATGGAGGACATTGACATCTCTGCAGTGACAGAGACCTGGTTCAGGGCTCCAGAGAGCACCCCTGCATTACCAGGCTATAATTCATACCACACCTTTCGGCCACCTAACCTGGACCGAAACACTAAAGGTGGAGGCGTGTCCGTATTCATTAAGGATATCCACACCTCCAGGCTAGTTGCTCAGCATAATGCATCCAAGATTATCCAAGTGCAACTAACTCTGGGCAAGACCGCAATCCAAATTGTAACTTGCTACAGATCCCCCACCATGCCCCAGGATTCCCACTCCTCATTTCTTGATACACTGGAAAATATTAGGGTACAACCCAACAACCTCATAATGGGCTATTTCAACTACCCCACCATTAAATAGGAAATCTACTCATGTACCAACTCTTTTGCTCGATGTTTTCTGGAATTCATAAATTCCAATGCCTTGGATCAACTTATCCACACCCCCACAAGGGGCAGCAATATCCTAGACCTGGTCATTACCAACATGGGTGACTGGTGTTCCACACTAGAGGTTAATTCCTCGTTCGTCAGGTGACTACAAGCTAATCACCCTAGACATCCATATGCCGTGCCGCCCCCACCCCCCATTAGGGAAACCACAGTAAAAAATTTCTCCAAAGCCAACTTCACACTTCTTAAGACAGATGTGGCAAACTTCACGACACCCATGCAGATGGACAATAGAGGTACGAATTCTGAATCCTACACAAATGCACTTTATAAGCACTTATATGATGGATCGTGCTATCTGTAACAGAACCAAGATGCTGTCCTCCAAAAAAAGGATGCCAATCTGGTGGTCCTCTGCCATAAACAAACTCTACAACAGAAGAAAGAAACTGTTGCAAAAAAAAGTAAAATCCCATGATTGGAGGAACTCCCCCTGGTCAGCCTCAGTAAGAAGCTGAGATCCCTCATAAAATCCTCCAAAGCTAGTTATGAAAACAAAATTGTCACTGATTCTAAAGACGACCACAAAGCATTCTGTACGTATGTCAAGAACTTCAATGGGGTCTCAGCCATCACTGCTTCCATCCAATGGTTTTTAATGAACTTTCCCTTTCCTCACCCATCCATGCTTGTTGATCATGGCTGAGGGTAATTCCCCTCTTTGGACCATGGATTATCACCAATGGAGCGCCCCACCTCACCACAGAATGGATACACCTATCCTTCCTTGCCACTCTGTCAATCACTTGAGCTACTAATCAAACCTGGGTCATCTGGGCTATAGTTAAGGCTTTATAGCTTTTGTGCCACTAGAAAGGCTTTATTGGTAGGGTCTCTTTTTGAGCTTTCTTATTGACTTAAATTTGAGAAACATGATCTCTCCTTTGGAACAATTGGAAAGGTTTTATTGGTAAAGTGTCAATATAGGCTTTGTTATTAATAGAATGAAAAGCCCTCTCTTCTTCAGCTTTCTGGCTCATTCTTACTTTCTGGCTCATTCTTACTTTCTCCATAACCAGTTCTGCTTCCAAAAATGTGCGCTATCCTCCAGAAAGAAATACTCTGAAGACAGCTGGATATAACAAGTTGAATCTCATACCTACCTCTCATCATCTCCTGATTGCTGGGAGACGTTTACTTCTGCCGCAAGTAATCATCCACAAATGCTCTGCCATTACCAATTTTAATATTTATTTATTTACATTTGTTTACCGGGAAATTCTGACTGGACACAGGTCCTTTTTCTGCAGAGGCCCGGGAAGAAAAGCTCCACAAGTACAAATAAAAATCATATAATGGAAAATGCTACAATAGTAGATGATTTACAGTACACTAAAGTACTTTTCACTTATGCCACAATTTTGTCAGGAACAGCTCTTCCTGCTGGTGTGTTATATTGTTATTAATATAGATTTCTGCTGATTTCTGATGGCCAGATTTGGAGCATATACACAATTTGTCTTCTCACTTAACACGTTTTCCTGTGGAATACCAGTCTAGGTGCACATTTTTACTTTTTTTTTTAAGTTACTGCAATCCACGCCTTTAAGTTAATGCATTCCACACCTTCCAGTTTCTATGGTGTAGCAGAAAGTTTCTGGTTTTCTCTGCATGCTTTGTCTTCAAGCACTGTACTACTTTTTGAAACATTATTTTTCTTGAGAAGTAGGTGTATACTATGCTAATAACCACTGGGGACTTTTTAATCTATAAATGCATCTGCTAGGTGTAGCAATCTTAAGATTATTCTAAGGAGAGTATGTAGACTAAGGTGTAGGTAGTCAAGGATTTACAGGTTGCCCCTATCGAAGTGACATAGGTGCCAGACCAGGGGTAAATTTCTAGTTCCTCATTTAGTGGTCCACGTAACCTTGACTTGGGTTAGGGAAGAACCACATGGATTTGGAAGACTGTTTCAGAGACGGGGTGTCTCCAACATGCCATATTTATGTTACAAGTAAGGTTTAAGTCCTTTAATTGGGTAATTCTGATGTTGGTTGTTTTACAGATATGCAGGAAGCCCATCAGAGCAGGATACAAGGATGCCTTATATGCCAGGCTTTGATCGCCCCTAAGCAGTCTGTTGGAGACAGAAAACAGGGATAGGGCTTTGAGGCGCTGTCCATAAGACATGTTATTTACACCCTGTATCCTTTTTGTGAGAAACCTCTGTAGGCTTGCTAGTTATATGCACCTGGTCAGGAGCATACCAAAGGAGGCATTATACTCAATAAGCAGTCTGATGAGGGCTGAATAAGTAGAACGATGACTTCCTTGGATCTAAGTGCCATGCCCTTGCATAAAAGTCACACAGCACAGAATGAGTTTCTTAATGCCATAGACACATGATAGTCAAAGGTCAATATACTACATGCTTCCCCAAACTCCTGACTGCTGCATCTACTCTTTAAGGGCATATTATCAATGAGGTAGTTTCCAGGAGTAACTAACTTCTCAGAGGATACTGTTATGCATTTCTTGACACTGAGTTTTAGATCTTGGCTGTGATACCCGTTATTTGTCTGAGTTAGCCCTTCTTGGAGGATGTTAATGTCTTGGAGGATTGTATGGCTGCACCTAATTTGCAGTTGTCTGCAAACTTGGTTAGCCAAAAGCCCTTGATGTTGGCCTTGACTTCAGAGAAGTAGATGCCAAAAAGGAGCAAACCCAGCACAGGCACACAAGAGTTTCCGCTAGTGATCTTTGTGGAGATGGACCTCCCTCTCCTAACTTCTTAGGTCCTATCTGACAGCCACCTGGCTCTCCATCAGGTTACATAGGAGTTTATTCCTATTTCTGTGAGTGTGTCTACAATGCCTGAGTGGTGTATTGTATCAAATGGCTTGGCCAGGTCAAAGTAAGCATTATGCATGGTTATGCCCTCGTCCATTTCTGTGGTGACCTTTTCAGTGAAGTCCATCAGGTTAAGTAGTCATTATCTGCCTTTGACAAAACCAAACTAGATTAATCCACTGCCTGAAGATTATCTAAAGCTCTCCTGTGTCATTGTTAATCAGTTCCAGGACCATTCTTTCTGTTGCTTTGCAATGCGACTAATCAGACTTATTGGTCTGTAGTTACTGGGGTCCATAGATTGCCAGCCGTTGTGTAGAGGGATGATCATTGCATTTGTCCATTCTTGTAGCACAAAGCCTGTCTGGAGACAGTAGTTAAGTAGTGAATCTGGTGATCTTGATAGGTTGTGTCTCATGGTATTTAGGAGGGATCCTGGGATATTATCTGGACCCATCAGTGCAGTATTCTTGACTTTGGAGAGCAAGTTGATGACCTGCTCCGTAGTAATGGGTGGGGGGCTATATTCAGTGGAATTTCCAGAGGGTTGGTTGGGGCTTGGGAGAGGGGTAACACTGGAGCTGAAGTTTGTCACTCTGTAGATTTACTATATCTTCTTTCTCAATGTAGGTTACTATATCTTCTGCGTTAGCGTAAGTGGCTCCATTTACACTTAGTTCTGTCCATTGTTTTTACTGCCTTTGAGGCTGCAGCCATAGCTAAAGAAAGGCTTATGGTTGTCCTGTTCTGGGAGGCTATTTTTCCCTCAGGTTTGGCTTTATTAGACATGATTTGCCCTCTGAGTTTTTTTAGAATGATGAGAGATTTTTTTTTTCCTGCTTGGGTGTTGTATTTCCTAATTTTTGCCATGCTGTTCTTACTTTTGTTAGACAACCTGTTGATGTTGGGATTCCATCAGGGTACCTGTTTGTTTGAGTTTGCTCTATGCTTATTCCAGGTAGGACCAGCTGTCTTCTGTGCATCTTTTAAAATGATTGTACAGAGTCTCTGTGAACAAGCTTCATAGGCAACAGTGTTCTCTGGGTTTGGAGGGACTTGAAGTTTAGCAAGGTTCTCGTTGAAGGTTGTGCGTCAGGCCTGGCAAGCCGGTACGTAAAAATCAACTGCCAATCATTAGCAGACCGGAGTTCCGCTTTGGCGACCCCTAACCGGGAAAAGCCAAAAGACACAAACAAACAATTACTTAATAGTAGGAATTTTGCTTTAGAATAGATTCTAAATGTTCCAGGGTTAACATGGGTCCTGATTTTTATTTCAAAAGTGACAGCTTTATGGTCTGACCTTACCAGAGAGGACATTACACGGGGGGGGGGGGGTGCATCCTTCTCCCATGTTAGTGAGGAACAGATCCACTAATGGGCATATAGACTAAGTGGTCCATGATATTTGGGTTGACATATCCTGGAATCTCTGGGCCTGCAAGTTTTAGGTTGTGTATGATTCCCAATTTATAGTGGGGCATTTAGAGTAATCCATGAATATGGTTTTGGGTTGAATGCAAGTGTCTCCAGGAAGTTTTAAGTGTTATGGTTTTCTTGAGTCATATGGGGGCCTATAGCTTGCAAGGATATGATATGGGGCTTTCCTATTGTAATATGGACTTGAAGAAGCTCAGGCTGGTCATTCTGTTTGACTAGCCTTGAGATATTTGTTTTTGATATAAATCAAGTCACCTATACCTTTAATCCCTGTCTACGCAGTAGCTGGTCTAAATGTGTGGAAAGCATTGCAGCCCTGCACTGCTTGGGTCCATTCCATGGCTTTAAGCCATGTCTCTTTAACTGCATAAACATCTGCATTCTCCTGGGTGAGTTTGAAGTGAGTGTAGTTTCTTTCTTAGACTCCTGGCATTGAGCAGTAGCACCTTTAGATTTTCTAGGATTGGTTTTCCTTTTCTGAAAGGTTTGCCAATTTGCCAATGCCTAAAAAAACAAAATGAGAGAGGACAATCCTTTAGTCACTATTTAAAAACCTACAGTAGATATGTGCCCCTGGCAAAGCAGTGTGGTCTGTTGACCATATCCACCATGCTGACAAATATTTTACTCCCTTGACTGACACCAAAAGCTAAGCCAGTTGTTAGTCGGTCATCTTTTGTTCGTATTGTGGCATCATCCTTGGAGAAGGTAGAATGCTGCCTCAAGGATAGGCTTATACCGGCCTAGGGCACACAATCTGAGAACTCCATAATGTCTTTCTTCATATAGTCCAGGGAGTTAAATATGAGGTCATATATGCCCGTATGGACTATGACTTATTCATACTGTACATGCAGTCTGATGACCTGACTGCATGCATGATCTGGTGGAACCTGGCCCCTAATAGTCATCTGACTTTCTCCTTAGATTGTCTAGTGGGACATCTGTGTGTCTCACAATAGAGTCTCCTCTGGCAAAAATGTTGGGTAGTTTGGTGGGTTGCCTTATGGGCTTAGCTGAGGCTTCTTGAGATGTGGCTATAAGTAATGTGATGGGTGTTGTTTTTGGTGGAGGACTTTTGGGGCTGCTGAGAACATTTTGTTACACGCACAATGTCTAGGAGGTCTTTGGGGTTTAGGACGGTTACATTTAAGAGCATCCCCATATCTGGATGTATGTGTGTCTGAGCCATACTACATGTTGTGGGTGTGTTCATTACTGACAAGCTAATTGATATTAAGTGTGGCTTGTATGTGAAACCGTTGCCTCGTATAATTTTCTGCAATATCTTATCAGTTTAATAATTAGTTGATTGTCAGTTAACATAAGACAATTGCTTCATTGCCTTAGGATGCTCATATCCACCAAGCCAGCTGCAGAGATAGCAAGAACTTGATCAGAAGGTTGCTGAAGGACTGTAGAGTAAAAACAGTATCTAATGTAAAACTCTAGGGCCATTGTTTGTCACTGTGTAAGCCAGTTTGTTTTTGCACAAATGATGAAGTTAGAGAGAAGTTTTGTAGAGAAAATGTCAGTTGTAGTTACCTGGGTCTATAATGTGCACTGCTAAAACCCAGTGAACAAAGAACAGTGTTGTGGAAGCAGAACTGTTTTCTGTAGGCACTGAAAACTGACAAATCTTTCAAAACTGCCGTGTAACTAATCAGAGGGTCACACTCTAACTTGTGATTCCCAATTCAGAAGAGACCTGGGTAAATTCAGCTACAACTAGTGCTCAGTCTTGCATCTTCTTAATCTAAAGTCACAAAGATAATTAAATAAAAATTAATCAAGTGTGCAGGAGCCAACAATGAAGTAAACAAAATGCAAAGACACTTTACAATGATAAAGTGCAACAAAATGTAACAAATAATAATACAAACATATAGCAGAAGCACAGTCAAATAGGTTATTCAAGTGCAAAAATGGTCAGCAATACTTATTTGTGCTTGGATTACACTGGATTCAATCCAAACTCTCTGGAAACAGCAGAGTGATCACCACATGCTTGTGCACTTTGTGAAAATGAGACTGTCTTTCTTTTATTTCAGTCTCTGATGTTTTCAGTTTATCAGCTTCTCTGAATGGCTACTTAAAACGTCTTTTTTCCAGCCGTTAGATTTTTCTCATTATATATTCCTTTGGAATCCCACTTCTTTTTATTTCTTCGTAGGACATTTATTTATTTTTCCTCTAAGTTAATGGAAACCGCCCCTGAACTAAAGTTGCAGCTTAGACTGCTTCTTTACGGAACAATTGCAAGGCTCTTCCCAGCCAGAGCTTTTTCTTCTTTCCTGGTTTATTTTCCTTACTTTGTCCAAACGTCTTTGGTGACATCCATTCACCTGCGACATTAGAAGTCTGCAACCTGAGGATAGCTTTCAAGCTACCTCTTGAGACCAGTGTGCACCAGAGGCTGCTCTGACACACCCCGGGTTGCAATTATGGAGGAGCTTGTGGGTCTATGAGACTTGCAACGAGGCCCTCAGGAGGAGGCATGTTAGTATAAAGATGATAGTAGCTGTTCAGTCCATAAAGCCATTCATGCCTGTTTGATAACAGAGAGCCATGCTTGTCCAAATGGAAAATACCACAGTGATATGATATGTCTACAGAATGAGGTTACCCTTTGTTATCTGTTGTGTAGACTTGTAGGGCCTTCATATAAAGAGCCTTTTCTGGTCTATCCACAAGGACAGAGTTACATTACAGATCAAAGCTTCCTTCCGGACTAAGGAGGTGACAAAGGTAACCTTGGGCCAGGCTGTTTGTCTCCTTATAGTTTTGCCGTAGCTTAAGAATAAGGGTGAAAGAATCATACATTTCCTGGATATCACATAAAATTGGAGATTCTATTTGGACACACCAAAACATGACATCTCACATCTGTAAATATGATCAGTTATTCTATTCCTTTGCCAAAGGCAGGAAGGAAGACATGTAAGCAAGCAAAATAGTATCTAAATGGCTGGCACATTAAATCTGCCTCTGTTACTTCTGTCATTGTAAGATAGTTCTAGGTCACGTGAGGGCACATTCCACAAGGGCACAGCAATTATTACCATCTTTCTGATGTTGATTAGCACTCATCTTAATCTTGAAGGTACTCTGTGCACACCTTTACCAAACTATATAACCTAAATGATAATTCTAGAACCATGACTATTCTGCCGGGTTGTCTGTTCCCACCATTCTGTAAGGGCCAACCGTCCTTTCATCTTTAAGTTCTAGTTGTCTCCATAGGAGTCAGTACTTCAGCAATGAGTATTATTGTGAAGGCAGTATAGTTGTGTTAGGCACTTAACATAACTGTAGATGTTGGAGTGTATTTACTGTCTCAGTACAGTTTCCCTCTTTTCGTTTTTTTTTTTTTTACCTGGGGACCACTGGTTTGGATTGGACAGCAAAGTCAGCCCTTTCCTCCTTCCCTGTCTACCCCTAGTCAGACACTTCACCTGCTTAGGGCTTAGTACCCCAGAGATGCAGTCTGAGGGTTCCTGTGGTCCACTGCAGTTGCCTGCTCCCTTCCACATCACTTGTCACACATCATATCATCTAAACTGATAGCTTGTTCATCTCCACCCAGTACTATCAGACCATAATACACATAATTCCATCTCTTTCCATAATCATTCTTGTCATCTTTTCTTTAACTATCAAAGTACCTTTTTATTTCTTCATGCTCACACACAATTTGCACCTGCCCACTTTCTCACCATCTCATACTGGCATTTCTCCTCACCTCTACACTACTTTCCATCAGATAATAAAATCCTGCTGTGTCTTCCATCATTCTCTCACTACTCCAAGCTACGTCTGATCTATTCAGTCACAAAATTACACAATGATCTTGGTTGTTGTCCCAACATATTACGGTTCCCATCTAGTGCTCTGAAACTTTTCTGTCTCAATGCCCAGATAATATGCAGCACTTGCACTCTTGGATTGAAACATTCACCACTAACAGAGATGTGGTTTAAGCCCAAGCTGCTGCCAACACCTGGTTACAAAATATAATGCCTTGACTGCTCAGTCAAAAAAAAGGCAGTGGTGCTGCTCTGTTGTACCAAAACAACTCTGAACTTTTTCTGAAGCTAAACTCAGTCTCATCATTCTCCAAACCTGAAGTCCTGATATTCCACCTTAAAGTTATGAAATCCAAGTCCGTCTAGAAAATAGCCCTCTGTATTTCTCCCACTACTGGTTCCAACTGTGACAGTCTGGAAAATATTCTAGCTTTAATATTAATCAGCATACCACATGAAATTGTCTTAGGTATGTGAACATCAGTTTACCTTTACATCTGCGTATTGCACAAGGATGAACTGCAAATGTCCAAAAGGCAGTCTGCAAAGTTTGCAAATGCCGAACGGAAAAAGGTTTGAATGTGCAATGAGCGAATGCACAGTGAGTTTCGTTCATTGCACATTCGACATTCTGGGGCGGATTGCACTACAGTGGGGCTCAGGAAATGGTTCCTTTCCCCACTGTAGTGCGATCTTGGAGTTAGAATAATAAAGTAGTGGGGGAGCACAGCCTCCCACATGGGGGGTGCAGGGGGGCTTGTCCCCCTTCTTTATACTTTTTTTCTACATTAATGTTCAAAAAACAGCGAATCTGCTTTTCGATTTGCTGTTTTTTTGAACATTAAGGTCCATCGACATGTCCAGTTTCGTGGTTTTGAGTTGCTCATATGAGCACTCCAACCACTGTGATTTGCGGTTTCAAAGGTAAACCTGAACATCAAGTGGTTCACCACATCACTTTCGCTCCAGCCCCCATGTGTTAAATCTGTATAATTTTACCTATTTAATTAACTCTGCTACCTGATAAAGCACATGAACAGGCTCTTCATCCACACTGGACTGGATCCTATATTATGATCCTAATAACATTAGTCCCTTCCTATTTCCCTCCCCCAAAACAGAAAATCCAAAAAATTTCAAACACAACCTAAAACATCCTCTACAACTCTTTTCAGTGCCACTGTTCAGAATCACCTGATTAATATGTGTAGCGCATCCACACACTCAAAACCTTGCTTACCTCAGTACTTTGATTGTTGTTTACTCCTCATGCTCATCCATAGTACTATTAATCATGTATTACTTTTTGAGATTATTGGCAAGGGTTACCATTAATAATGTGATCACATTGACAGATACTTTGCAAGCAGCACCTGAAGTTCTGCTTAACAGAGACATTCCTTATGGTTTGTTTATAACAACTTCTGTGTAATTGGCACGGCCAGTGTTCTTTATACAACTTTATGTCTGCCTTTCTTGGTTCAATTCTACACTAGAGCCAAGGTGTATAATTTCAGCTGTTGTCAAGGTATATAGCTTTTCCTGTTGTCAAGGTGTCTGTGTGTGTATGTGTGTATATAAATTTTCACATATTGTATATGTAGTATTCTAACACTATATGTAACCTTTTGTTTGAGTGGGATATGCGTCTTCAAGTTTATCATGGAGCTTTTCTCCCCTGGCCTCTGCTAAAAATGGACTTTAGAAGAAATAAGAGATGCTTCAGTAATGTATCACTGGAAGTAAGGTATTAATTTCTTGAAACCTTGTTTCTACAAGGAAGGAAGGACAATGTAGCCATTTTCAGTAGAAAATGAAAGGATGCAGAGTCAACATCACAAGAAGTTATCTTAATGAAATTTAATTCACATGTCTGTCTTTCAGACTGTAAAGAAAGGAGTAGTAGGACATAACAATTTTGGGTACTTGCGTATTATCGCAACCAAATTTCCGCACTGACATTATTCTGTCAGTGTGTGCGGAAACAGGTTGCTTAACCTAAAAAGGGGTCTGTCAAGAATTAAGCATTAGGCTGTCTCAGTGGGTATGAGCCCAGAAGAGGAGTACGGGTGAAATTTTGTACTTGTGGATGACGCGCCTCATTGCTCCTGTAACTCCATGTTGCCGAAATGCTTTACAGTACCTGCATTTCTCACTACAATGTCAGGAAAGGGAAAGCGAATCATGAAAAACACCCTGCAACCTTCTACAGTGTACATTTGTCAAACCCAAGGATTGCTGCCTTTTCTACTTTATGTATAAAGATTTTCACTTAAGGTACTATTAGAAACTGTCCCCATTTGAGAAGCAAGCAATGCCCGCACCTTACACAAAATGGAAGATACAAAGTCAGTTTCTGAAAACACCCCCTGTTACCAACACTTAGGAAAATATCTTACTGCCTGATGGTGCGAGTCTTCTTGTCATTTGTGGCATGTAACATGTTTTTTTCAGTGTGACCTGCTCATATGTTTACAGTTAGTTTTGGTTAACATTTTATTTTTAACAATCTTTTCTGTGTCTGTGTTTGCCTTCTCTGAAGGAAGCCTTCCATTCAGTGCAAGGAATCCGTTCATCAGAATGGTAGCAGACATATAACGTAAGTGTGCATGTGTAATGCATGCAAAAACTGGAAGAGGGTTTTCGGAAATGTTTCTTTTCCTGAAGGTAATGCAAACTTAATCCACAGCAGTAAACACTGTAAATACCACATTGCAGTGTTTCATGGCCTCCTTTCTATAGAAGTATGCGAAATTCGGAACCGCAAAAATCTGGTTGCAATAATACGTAAGTACCCAATTTTGAAATGCCTCAGTAGAATTAACTTAATTTAGTACAGAAGTGTCTTACAGGAGGTACTAGAACTAGGTAAAATGTTTTGAAAATGAGTAGGTTAGAAGCAGTGCATAGAAGCTTTAAAAGTATTATTCATTTATTTATTTTAACACACAAGGTTTGGATGCATGATTATGCCGTCTTGAAAATGGTGAGATGCTAAAAATTGTGAAGGGGTTTAAGAACAGCTCAGGAGTAAGATTAATGCTTGTAGCTAATTATAACTCACATTTTGTCAATACATGCAGAATACAAAGTTAGTTCTGCAGTAACTGGAACACAGGAAATAACGATAAGCAAACAAATCCAACATCAAGAAAGTCAAAAAAGTTTAATGCAAAGCTTTCGGGTAAACCACCCTTCAGTGCTAATAAGTGTTGAAATACAAGCTTTAAATAGGAGCACATGATCACAGTCAGATTATCACAACCCCCCCCCCCCCATTTTTCAAGACATTTAAAACAATATCACAATTTTTTATAAAAAACATATTCAAAGATTATCCATCTGTCTTCTAACTAAAATGGCTTTTATACTAACTGTATTCTTTAAACCAGGTATCGAATCAGCACACAATCTAGCTATCCATTCATACTTTTTTTTTTTTTTTTTTTTTTTATAAAAAACATATTTTCTAAAACATTATTTAGATCACCACCTCTCACTTCCTTCATTACTTTATCTAAGACTCTAAACTTATATCACTTAAGGTGATATAAGTAATGTTTTAGAAAATATGTTTTTTATAAAAAAGTGTGATATTGTCTTAAATGTCTTGAAAAATGGGGGGGGGGTTGTGATAAGCCAATTGTGATCATGTGTTATGTGCTCCTATTTAAAGCTTGTATTTTAACATTGTTTTATTAACACTGAAGAAGGGTGGTTTACCCAAAAGCTTTGCGTTAAACTTTTTTGACTTTCTTGACGTACATTTTGTCAATACACAGGCTGTTGTGTGGTACAGTAATTGGGATCTTTTCCATGTTTCTTGCATTATGACTGAGGTTTTCTTTTCTTTCTTTTGATATCATCACTTACTTACTTTTTTTATAGTATGACTTGTATATTTTGGCACTTATGTTGTGATTGATTATTTGCATTGTTTCTGAGTCATTGCTGAAATAATTAAGGAATCCTTAGGATAAAAACAGTTATTGGGGGCCGATAAACTGTGTTGGTTTATTAGGATCTGTACTTTGTGTATAGGTTGTAAAATGGGGCAGGCTTTTGTTGTCAGTCGAATTTATCTATACATTGTGTAGCACATTACAACAAAAAAAGTAAGGCTTGAGTCATAATAATAGTTTGCTGCCTGTTTTCTCTTAGACAGTATGAAAATGTTTCTAATTTTCTTCATTGTGTTTATTTATAGCTGGGATTTACCGATCAGTGCAGGCACACCGAAACCAGAGTCGAAGAGAAGGAATTGCTCTTCATCAAGACCCTGGTGTTCTTTATGATTTTAATCTGGATGAAGAACTAGAAATTGACCTGGATGATGAAGCTATGGAAGCAATGTTTGGTCAGGACCTATCTAGTGAAAGTGATATTTTGGGACTGTGGACACCGGAGGTATTGGACTGGCCAACATGGGTGTGTGTGTGATGGCAGCTGGGACTGCTTTCTCCTTTTAATTGTATTTAAATTGCTTTGCCATTCTCAATTTTGTGCTCTGTTTGTAAAAGAAAGTGGAATACTTTTTGACTGGCATTTTTTGTTGGGGGGGGGGGGTTCATGGCATTGATATCCATAAAGTAATGCAGGAGGTCTTGTTCATTTATTATTCCCACCTTAGTAGACATACCAGTTCAGCAGTACCAAAAATTAGCTTATACTTAACAGGACTGTTGTTTGGCCTTCTACCTTTACCTTTCCTGTATTGCCTACCCCACTCAGAAGCAATATTTACACTTTTTTGTTTCTTCCATTCTCTCTGCATCAAAACTGACAGTTGTCTGACTGCATTCCCCATTCATGAGTAGTTTTATCTTGTCAGTTTGTCTAAATTTCAGTCAGAAGAAGAAGGTACGGATTGGGAGTTAATAGCCAAAGATTTCTTTTTGGTACCAGAAAGATGAAGGACCTTAAGCATGTCTTGGATTTAAGTAGCCTAAATCAGTTTATTCCCAAAGAGTTCGTATGATCTCCCTTTATTTACTTCTCTGTGCTAGTTCACATGAGACCAGATGCAAGTTTTTTAATGTTCAGGATGTTGTCTAAAAAGTCCCCAAGTGGAAAAATAATTTCAGATTGCTTCATTTCTACTATTTCATTTGGTCTTTCCTCATCTCCAGGCTGTTCAAAGCACATAACCATAGTAGCTGCACAATTTAGGCTGCTACATGCCAGAGTTTTTCCCTGTTTAGATGTCTGGCTTTTGGTTGTGTTTTCCTGAGATAGTCTTGTCCAGCAGCATAAGACGCCTCTGCTGCATTTGTTTCACACCTTAAAATTAACAATGAATGTATGCAATCCCAGCATTAACTGGCTCAGGTGTTCCTTCATAAGCTGTTCCCTTGGTAGTAGTATTTGGCCATTTTTACTTCTGCAGAGAATTCAAGACATTCTGGACGACTTGAATCTCCTCGTAACAACAACATTTTCCATGGCAGGTATGTGCTGTGCACCTCCATATGAGGACCTTGCATTTACATGTTTCATGTCCAGTGGATTCAAAGGAAGGATACCTTTTCTACTGTAGTTAGATTTTATGTGTGTGTGTGTGTGTGTGTGTGTGTGTGTGTATATATATATATATATATATATATATATATATATATATGGCTGTATATACAGTGGCTATAAAAAGTGTACACACCCCTGTTAAAATGCCAGGTTTCTGTGATATAAAAAAATAAGACCACAATAAATCATTTCAAAACTTTTTCCACCTTTAATGTGACCTATAACCTGCACAGTTCAATTGAAAAACAAATATGTTAGGGGAAAAATATAAAAAAACGTACAATAAGCTGGGTTGCATA
>NC_056739.1:1158259424-1158352698 GCF_019279795.1 Protopterus annectens
CCTGCAGTCTGCAAATAAAGTACATTTTACCAGACATGTCTGTACTTTCACAGTGGTCTTTCAGAATGTTATATCGTTGACATCTGTGTTTCAACAGCTTGATCTTCCTTAAGTACCCATATAGAACACTGCAAGCTAGACATGGCCTCCAGGTCCTTGTTCAGGGTCGCAATAATCAGGGAATTTGCAATACTGCAGCCACTCAGAAGAGTAGGCTTAGCTTCTTTCCTACTAGTTACTGCAGATGGACTTTTTCGATATCATGCAGAGAATTATGGGTTCTTGACAGTCATACTTGTTCTTTAGAAGACATCCATCTGTGGTAACCACGCTTCTTCCATTTCCCTGCCTAATTCTCTGTTATCTTTAGAAGACATATGAGAGAGTTTTTTTCCCTCTTAATGGAGATCCTTTGCTTTGTTCATAGCTGGGGAGGGGGTTAGTTATCAGCTTAAGAAAATTTTACATGCTGGATAATACTTATGCTTGGGCTAACTGTCCTCCTAATGACTGCAGGTGGACCTTTTTTCACATCTCTACTGTTATGGCAAGTACCCACATCGTTATGTAATGTTCAAGTATATAGTACATAACAAAGACAAGTTTCTGTAGTACATAGTCCATGGGATTTAATGCAGTGGTACTCAAGTCATTGTGAGTATATGTAGTTTAAAGAAGAGTAAATATAGTTCAGATTCACTAATGTGAACTTTTGTAGCTCTCTGGACAGTTGTGTAGAATAGGAAAATGAAAGTGAGCAGATGTAACCGCTTGTGTATGTATTTACAAATTGCGGTACTGTTTGTATTGTGTTGCTAGTTTTTGAAAGCCAAAGAAATTAGTGTGTTGCTAAGTGCTTACAGCGCTAGCATTTAGATCTGTCAAGGAGAAATTATATACTTTGTACTTGGAATTGTTTAAGGTCAGTGTGCCTTAAATTTGAGAGTCTTGGATATTATGTTCAAGTACTGAGAAAGTTAGTTTTGCTCTATCAGTTCTGTTCTGTGGTCTTTTAAGTACTACAGCAAAATTTTGAATGTGTTCTTGGTTTTAAGTGGAGGTGGTAGTTTACTTGCTAAGAATGGTAAAGATTATATTAATTTATTTATTCATTTGATAACTAGGTAGGTGGATTGGCCAAGCACTGTTTTTGAGCCACAGCTCTGGCACAGTGGCAGTGCATGTAAATCTGCATTTAGAGCATTCAGTAAAATGTTAGTGTCAGTTCTGCAACATTAGTTTAGCATACAGTTATTCAGAAGGATTCAAGCATATTAAATTTGAAATAACATCTTACAGAGGATGCAGATATACGGTAAAAATAACCAATATATTTTCTAGCAGTGTTGTAATACTTAAATATGTTAATTTTTGCAGGTTTTTATTCTGAGTGTTGAGATGTGTTGTTAGCTCACTTTGAGGTTTTATAAAAACCTAAACAAGATGACACTGGAAGGGCATTATCCTTTGTTGTTGTTACAGTTACAGTAGCATTTTTATCTGAGGTGTTCAGTGAAGTTTGCCTAAATCTTGAATGATTTGTTTCCTTTCTCATAGCAGGGTGGAGGTTATGTGGTGGTGTTTCCAGTTTGCAGGGCCACTTTACAGAAGTTCATACATCTCAGTTGTCCCTCATTATAAGAAACATTCTTCATTTTGAGTCTCAAAAATTCTACATTCTACATTGTTCCATGTAAAAAGGGTTTGACACACATTTTATTAAGAATTTTTAACAGATATCCATGGTAACTAATACTGAATCATTAATTTATCAAAAGAGCTCTTGTAATTTTGAAGAGACAGTTCACAATTATACCCTGACCTTTCCAGTTGAAGCCATTAGCAAGTATTTCACATTTTTCCCATATATTCTCACATTGTGAGAGGTAGTGTTCCACATTATGCCAAAGTTTTTCTCATTACTTACTTGAAAGGAGGTCACTGCAGGAAGAGTGTCCTGTCATTTTGAGAATGGACAACTTTAGCAGGATCAGATTTCTAGTGAGTGCCTGAGGAAAAGGCAGCATTTATAATACATTCATTTAAAATTTAGACAGAGAAAAAGAGGGGACGTGAGCTGTAAGTGGTAACCATTAGATGTACAGTGACATTCATTTAGAGAGGAAAGATT
This sequence comes from Protopterus annectens, assembly GCF_019279795.1. Taxonomy (NCBI): domain Eukaryota; kingdom Metazoa; phylum Chordata; order Ceratodontiformes; family Protopteridae; genus Protopterus; species Protopterus annectens. Next base: position 1,158,261,556 of record NC_056739.1, read on the forward strand.
GATCTACAGATGGTTGTGGCAGTTACTTATGTCAGGTAAATTTTACATGATGAGTTCAGTTTAGCAACATGAAGAGCATCCAGTCTTGAAGTACATTAATCGCTAGCGTTCATCCATAATGTGGGATGAGGTGGTTGGTAGTTGTTTAAGAAGCTTAACTGGATACTAACCTTATTTGGTATTATTTTGTGTGAGGTTTGAAGTGCAAATTAAGGGCCAGGCAAGAGATGCTTACACAGTGAGGTTTGGTTTATGTGGCATAGTGTTAGAGAGCTGCTTCCTGTAGTTTAGAATTTGATTTCTTTAGCCTTTATTTACCTACTGTGTGAATCTGAGCAAGTCACTTAACCAGACAGTGCTCTGATGCAACTGGAAAACTGGGCTAGTGATCTTCTTGATAGTATATCTAGTAACTGGCTATAAACCTTTTAGTCTAATTGTTTCTAGACTGGCTGTGTATAAGGGGCTGCACTTGCTAATTTCTGGCATGTGCCAAATATTTTTCCTGTTTTTGGTAGTGGTTAGTGCTTCGTTGTTGTTAACAAAACAGTTGATGTATCTTGATTAAGTCTTTCTTAAGCTTATTGTGTGTGTGTGTGACTGTAATTGTGGTAGGTTAATTGATGCTGTTATGCCATTGATAAATGGGGAGAATGGAATAGTATCCTGGACTGATACCTGTGGTACATCCAATGAGACAGTACCTTCAGTAGACGTTGTGAGGTAGGTCATTTGAAAATCAGCGTAACTAAGTATTTCTGCTGAATTCCATGTGTTTTAAGTTTGTTCAGTATGATTTGGTGATCCATTTGTTCAAATGCTTATGTGAGATCTGTAAGTGTACTGCTTGTGGGCTATTCCTTTTCTATGGATGGTAAGGGTTTAGCAATTACAGTATGTGTAGCCATGAAAGTGTTGTGCCCTTCCATAAACTTTATCTGTCAAGATACCATACTTTTTAATATTCTTAAATATTTGTATATGTATATCATTTTCTAAGATCATGCTGATTGGGCATAGAATTGAAATGAAATCTAGTCTTCGGATAGATTTAGTGATTTCAGGATTGGGGATGAGTAGGAAATGTTTGATATAAGGAAGAGCGGTTGAATGATTGTTTACTGCTTTTGTTTAGCAGGAAAGTCCAACTATGCACATGCCTCATTTTCAGTTGAGGCTAGGGGACAAATGCTTCATTTTACAGGCTGAGTAGAAAGTATTTACGCAAGATTTACATAATAAATGTACATACATATATAGACTAGCAGTGATTTGACAGTTAATCAAAAAATACATGCATATAGAATAGTGAAGGAACATACGTAAAATTGTAATGATATGACAGTTAAAGAAACATGACAGTTAAATGAAGAATACAGTTAAGTATTAGTCAATATCAAGCTTAGCAGAGTCTAGTTACTTTCAAATAGAAAGTAAATATTGAGTAGGAGACAGTGAAGTAGTTATGGGATGAAGATGGTTACAGATTTTGAAAGAGTATTGAGGAGGTTCAGGTAAAAGGGAGACAAAAATACTAGTGGAGAGGGGTAGATGATAGATAGCGATTGTGAAGAAGTAGCCGTATTATGGCCAGTTACATAAAAGTGTGATGACAGTAAAGATTTGAAGATTATCCACGAGTGTCACATGTATAGAGATGGCAACTGAGTAGGTAGGACTTTAGTTGAGTTTTAAATAATTTTAGGGTGTGTTCTTGTCAAATTGCTGGTGAGATGGAGTTCCAGAAGTTAGCGAGGTGGCAGGATAGTAGTGATTTGCCATCAGAATCGTTGGGTTTGGATAGCATGCCATAGCTGTTTTTCCAATGAATGTAATGGCATAGAATGGTTATATATTTGTGTGAGGCAGGAAATAAATGGACAGTTAAGTTTATACATAATGGTATGGATTTGTGGAAGTTGTGATTAGGTTAGGTAATGTCAGAATTCCATCTGCTTTAATTTTCTTAAGGCAAAACAATGGTGAGTTCTGTTTGGAAAGTTGGCAGTGAACTGTGCTATTTTCTAGTGACATTGCTCAAGTTTGTTTAGCAAGGTCATTTGAATGTTAAGGATGGGAGTATAATACATTAGAGCAGGTAAGAAAAGAGAAGTGGCAGTGTGTTTTCTTGTAGTGTCAAAAAAGGTTTGGCTCTGTAGAGAGAATGTAGTTTTTGGTGTAATGTTTTCACTATATTTTGGATGTGTGTCATATTTTAGTCTAGCAGTTTAGTATGTGATGAGTTTGATTTTTGTTTTATTGGATGAGGTAACTCAGGAGGAGGTGTTATTGATTCTAAGCTGTTTGGTAGTAAATATGATTAGTTTGGATTTATTTGTGTTTAAGGAATAGCTGGGTAGATGGCACCCTGGTTTCTGTAGTGGAGAAGGACTCCTGGGTAAGTTCTTGCAGTTTATTGATGTTTTTTTTTTTGAGATGCATATAACTGTGAGATCATCAACATACAGTACTAGGGTGATTTTTATAGTTTTTATTTAGGTCATTGATGAAGATATTAAAGAGAATGGGTCCCAAGATTGATTCTTGTGGTACACCAGCTGGGCAAGAGAGGAAGGATGAGATGTCCTTTTGCCACTTGACAGCTTGAGATCCATTTTGGAGGTAGCTATTAAATCAAGATGTAGCAGTGGTGTTGAGTCCTGGGTTATAAAGTTTGTGTAGATGACTAGAGTGAGAGACTATGTCAGAGGCCATGGAGTAAATCAAGGAAGAGAGCAGACACTAGATTTCTGTCATTTCTGTTTGTGTTTACTGTATTGGTGAAACTAAGTAAAGTGGTAGAGGTACTGTGGTGGGGATGGAAGCCATGCTGAGATGAAGAGAAGAGATTATTTTGTTTGAAGTAAGAGTTGTGACTGGATGCATTTTGCAAGTATTTTTGATAGAGGGTAGAGAATGGCATTGGGCTTGTAGTTGGAAAGTTCACTTAACTGCCCTCCTTTGTGTTTTTTTTGTTTGTGTTTTGATTGTTGAGCTGGCAGTTATTTAGAAATTCACTTACTTGCTGGGTTAGTAAAGCCCTCCTTTTCAGTAGCATTTCTGCCTGCATGGCAAGTGAAAAGAGGATTTTTGTTGTGAAAGCCAAAGCAGCAATTTGTTGATTTTTGATTGTATTTGTTCTGTATAATATTGGAAGGAGATATTGATATTTTATTTTTATTTATTTATTTGCAGTTTGATTACCGGGGAAGTCCACTGGGCCGAACTGGCCCATTTTCAGTGGTGGCCCGGGGAGGAAAGCTCCAAGATGCATTGTACAATTTAGATACAAATGATAGTTAATATTAAAGATCTTATGTAGAATAGTTACTCATAAATGCATTCAGTATCATGCATAGTTAACAAATTCATTAAGCTTGAAGGTAGAGATCATACAGTTTCATTTGAGGAAAACAGATATGGGTTAGGTGTGGAAACAGTTTACATACAAACCTTTTAAGAAAATGTAAATAAGCTTTACATACACACATCAACAGTAGAATGCTATTTACAATATTTACAAGGATGGGCTGTGTGAGGATAGCAGTAGGAGGTGAGAACTTAGAGAGAAGCTATAGAAATTGTTGAGAGCTTAGATAGGTTCATAGGAAGATAACTATGAGAGTTGTAGAGCTTGGGAACCAGAGCGAGAACCCCCTTGGATTAGGTTGGGTGAAGGCAGGTACATTTCCATTTAGTGGACAGGTGTTTGAATAGTTGGGTTTTGAAGTTTTCTGAGTTTGGTATGGTTCTTAGTGTGGAGGGAAGGGAATTCCATTTTTTGCCTAGTGAGAAAGATAGAAGATGTTGGCCAGTAGGACGTTTAGGTTTATGGATAGTAATTAAGTTCTGATTTTCAGATCTGAGTGCTCTGTTGGGTGTATAAGGGGGAAGGTTGTTAGAGCGGGACATTTTGTTGGGTGAAATATGAGTCTATGTGCAGTAGTGAGTTGGAGATAGTCTAGGTAGTTTTGGGAGTTCAAGCCAATTCATGAATTTTAGGGTTAGGTAGTGATGGGTGGTATTTTTAGATTTAGAGACAAATTTGGAGATTTTGTTGTAGCAGTTTTCTAGTTTAGAGGTGATAGATGAGGACAGGTTGGTTCGAAGAGGGTCTCCGTATAATAAGGAAGGAAGAAGATAAGCCGAGGCCAGAGTTTGCCTGGTAGAGCTGGAGAGAAAGCGATTATTCCTATACAGCATACCTAGCTTTTGGTGGGTTTTCGTAATATTTTGTTGAATCTGAATATCAAACTTGAGGTGTTCATCTACAGTAATGCCAAGTAGTTTGGCAGAGGGGACTACTTCTATAAGTGAGTTGGTTTGACTATAGGTTTTGAAGTTGTTTTTATCGTAGGAGAGGGTCTTTGTTGGAGGGAATAGTAGAATTTTTGATTTATTTGCATTGAGAGAGAGGTGGTTTTTGGCGCATCCAGTTTTCAGTTGTTGAGAAGGCAGCTTGGGTTTTAGTCAGCAATTCAGAAAGGTTTGAGGCAGAGCAGACTAAGGTTGAATCGTCTGCATATATTGAATGATTTTAGTATCAGGAATAGCAGTGTGAAAGTTATTGATGAAGATGTTAAAGAGCATTGGCCCAAGGATGGATCCCTGTGGTACGCCAGTTAGGGTAAGTAGGAAGAAAGAGATGGAATTCTTCCATTTGACTGCCTGTGATCTGTCTGATAGATAGCTGGAGAACCAGGATAAAGCATTATGTGAGAGATTAAGGTTTAAGAGATGACGGAGAAGGTGCTTGTGGGAAACTATATCAAAGGCTTTAGACAAATAAAGTAAAACAGTAGAAACTAAGTGGCCTGAATCTCGGGCTTGATTGACAGTTTCTAGGAAAGAGAGTAGAGCGGTTATTGTGTTATGGCCTGGACAGAAGCCATGCTGGGTAGGAGTGAGAAGATTGTTTTGGGTCAGGAAAGGCACAAGTTGGAGGTGGATGCATTTTTCTAGGATTTTGGAGATTAGTGAGAGCAAAGCAATGGGACGAATGTTTGAGATGCTGGTATTTTTGCATCCTTTATGAAGAGGAAGAATATAAGCTGAGCGCCAGAGTTTGGGGACGTACAATTCTTTTATGGATCGGTTGATAATGATGCTGATTGGGAGTGCAATGCCATCAACAGCACATTTTAGTGCATAGCAGGTGCATAGATAAATTACTAGGCTAGCTGCCCTAGTGGGTCATTTTAAGCCTAGCCTATTTCCCCAATGGTTAAAATCAAACCCCGTACCTTGTGTGTATAAGATATACATCTTAACCATTATGCCACCCCACTGTAGGTAAGTACTAGGCTAGTTGCCTTATGGGACATTTTAAGCCTAGCCAGTTTCTCAAAGATGAGAATTAGATCCTTTCCTTTGTCTCTGAGGTGAACACCTTAACCATTATGCCACCCCCCCCCCTTGAAAAATCTAGCCACAGGCTGAGATGTTTGAAGCATGATGGTGTTTGAGGCATTTGACCAGTGAGCTAGCATGTTCGCTTTGGCTTTACTGGAATGAATTACGATGAGACAACGTTAGTGATTAGCTGGGTTTTTACTGTTTAAAAAACACTATGATCATTGCCACTATGCAGCTATTTGCTGTTCTTTCTGTCATTATGTACATAATGTTCTTCGTGTTTCACTGTTGCAGTCATCACTTGTGGGTTATCCCTGCTGGGTAGCCCTTGGCCGGCCCCGAATACCAGAGTAAAAGTTTCCCTCCTGCGTCAGCTGTTCTGTGAGTGTGCCTGACGTCAGGTCATCAGGGCTATGAAGGGAGTCAACCGACTCTATTACATCAGTCTTTCTTGCAGTGGAGCCCAAAACAGAAGTAGTTTTGCGAGTGCATCAGTCGGCCGTTGCCAGAGTAAGGACAACCGTCTAAAGCTTAGTAACCCATTGGGGAATCTTTTCTTGCCTTAAACCGGTGTCAGAGAAAGTTAATAACTGTCTCAGTTGTGGAAAGCAGATCCTGCACCGAGACTTCCATTCTCTGTGCGTCACTTGTTTAGGCCCAGACCATGATGTTCCAGGGTGTTGGTTCTCTGCCCTCTTTAATGCTCAAAGTATAAGAAGAAGAGGTGATATTGTAGCGAGGCATTTTAGTCAGTCTTTCCAGCAACGCGAAATGTTGTCGGTTTCTCAGGCAGTTACTGACTTACCTAGGGAGAAAAAGGACAAAGATAAGGATAGACCTCTAAAAGTTAGGCCCTCTTACAACTCTGGACAACAGTCAACTTTTATTCAAAGCAAGGCTACAGCTGAACTCAGTGAGGCAGCTTCGCAGCCCCTGATGACAGCCAACGAACCTTTGCAGGCCTCTACTGAGACCCATTTAGAGTCTGGTACACTGCCAGATCAGCCTCCTCCTGCCTCGGATGTCATTTTTTTCCTCACGCGGTTGGGTCCAGAGCCGTTTTGCTGACACCGACTTCTGCTGAGACCCCACCGACATCTGAAATCAGCATTAGACCGACGACTATGCCGCCGGTCAGATTGACTCTGTATAAGGCTACCGACCCACCTAGGCCCAAGCCTAAATCTGCCCGCAAAAAGGTCCCTTTTCAGGGCTCCAGCCACAGACCTACTACTAGCCAGCCTTGCCAGCCTTGCCCTCAGTCGCAGCAACTGCTCAGAATGGCAGAAGACCTAATGAATCTGATCAGGGGTAGCCAGCCTCACCCTCGCACACCAGCCAAAAGAAAATGAGACACCTCCCCAGAGGTGCTAACTGACCAGGGATCAGTAGATTCTGTTTTGAAGAGTCGGACATGGAAGACCAGCCCTTGGCAGCATTTGAGGACTCTGATGGTGATGATCCCATTCCGTCCCCCTCTCCCCCTGAGGACCTTTCCTTTGGGGAAACCCTAAATACCATCAAAGAACATTTTCAGTGGGAGGCCCAGGACTACCCCCAGTCTAAAAAGAGACTCCAGGAATTTCTTGATAAGCCTCTGGCCATTCCTCCTGTCCTGGATGTAGTAGAGGATGTTTTTCAAGAGTCTGCCCTCTCTCTATATTTTCTCCCGCCAGTACCCAGGAAACCTGACATATACTATAGGGTGCAAGACTTGCGCAAATACCAATTTAAAAACCCTACTGCAGACCCAAAAAAAATTACTCAAAGGCCCTAAAGGAGCTAGGGCAAGCTCTTCAAAAAAAACCTCATCCCAGCTGACAAAGAAAGCTGAGCTCTAGACAGGATGGGTAAAAAAGTTTATACCTCAGCCACTTTAGCTGTGAGGGCATTAAATTGTCAATTTCATATGATAATATTCCAGCAGAATGTGCTCGCACTCATTAAACAGAAAATATCTGCCATGCCCGACAGTAACACTACCAGAGAATTAACAGACCTCATACAGTCAAGCTCTCAGGTAGCAAAGCACTCCTTGCATTGTGGTTTTGATGCCTTAGAAGCCTCTACCAGAGTTTGCAGCTACAAGATCAGTTATCCGAAGGCACACCTGGTTAAGGGAGCAACCTTTGCCTGACCAGGTAAAATCCAAGCTTTTAGATACCTCTCTGGATACAGAGCAGTTGTTTGGTCCCAAGGCTGAGGAGGTCATCAAGAAAATGGAGGACAAAGCCAAATCCGTGCAGACCGTCAAGGACTTTTTGCAGGTGCAACCAGGTTCAGTAGAAACTTCCCGACTAAGCACTGGTCCTTTCCCCGTCAATCAAAGCCAATACAGAGAAAGGGATGCAGAGACAGAACCCCTAGACCTCAGAGACACAGGCAACAAAGAACTAGGCAGTGGTCCACTGCCGCTCCAAGGTAGGGGCGTTCTAAGCCTACTTCCTTCACCAGGGACTCTCAATGACTCCCTACCCACTCCTGTCTGCCCCCCAGGTCTCCGGGCAAGCTAAGAGGAAGACTTCCCCTCTTCCTAGAAAACTGCAGCCATCACATCAGATCTGTGGGTCCTAAAAATTATAACCAGAAGGTACATGTTCTGTTTCAAAGAAAAAACAAACTGGTCAGGTTGCCGAGACGTCCTTGCAAACCAGACAGCAGAAGCTATTCGTCAAATCAAAAAACTTTACGCCCAGGGTGCTGTAGAACCCTTGCCCAAGGAACAGACCAGGAAGGGATTTTACTCAAGGCTGTTCCTGGTTCCCAGAAAGGAGTGCACATGGCGCCCTGTCCTAGACCTCTCCACCCTGAATCTGTCCCTTCTGGTTTCAAAATTCAAAATGTTGACACTACAAAAACTACTACCCATGCTCCTGCCACATGCCTGGCTAGTGACCCTATATCTGAAGGATGCCTACCTGCATATTCCTATCAGACAGTCCTGCAGGAGCTATCTAAGGTTCAGAGCAGGGTCAAAACACTTTCAGTTCTTTGCACTGTCCTTTGACTTATCCACTGCTCCCAGAGTCTTTACAAAGTGCTTGCCTCCAGTCATTGCTTACTGCAGACAGAGAGCCATACACAATTTATCCCTACTTCGGCTACTGCCTCATTCAGCAGAAACCAAGGAAAAGCTCCTACAGGGCCTCTCATTTGTGCAGACCCTCCTGACCTCACTGGGATTCACCATCAACCTGTAGAAATCCCAGCTATGACCCACACGGAAGGATTATCTTCCTGGGAACCCTACTAGACACATTCATGTAAATGGCCTTCCTATCCCCCCACAAAAGCAGACCTTTCTTCAGTCCTACTTCCACCGGCCAGCACGCAAGACCCACCTCATAGCCAGGAAAATAATGCAAGCCCTGGGATACATGGCCTCCTGCATACTGCTGGTACCCCTTGCCAGATTGCATATGAGGAAACAGCAGTGGTACCTAAGGAACCTCTGGTGCCAACACCTCCAGTTTCTGGAGCACCAACTCCCACTAATTCCTTGCTTAAGGAAGGAGCTCCTCTGGTGAGCCCAGGCTTGCTCCGTGAACAAGGTTCTTCCCTTTGTCCTTCGGCCACACAAGCCTTGACCACGGACACCTCAGACATTGCCTGGGGAGCCCACAGAGGAACTCTGCAAACCCAGGCCTTTTGGGAACGGGAGGTTCTAGGACTCCACATCAATTTAAAAGAGATGCTAGCAGTGCACAGACCTATCCTAACCTTTCAAGAGCATCTGTCACCTGGGGTACTCTTAATCAGGACAGACAACACTACTGTCATGTGGTACATAAACAAACAGGGGGGCATTCATTCTTACCCCCTGTGTCACCTTTCTGTGCCGCAGTCAGCCTCGAATTTGGGACTGCATCTCTTAGCTCAATACCTCCCAGTGAAGCAAAACACCCTGGCAGATCACTTAACTCACATCCGAGTGACACCTCCTGGTGCCTCTGCAGTTAACTCCTACTACGCCTCTAGGCATCAAATATTGCTTGTTCATATTTGCATCAACAATTCCAAAACCATGCTATGTACAAGGTTTTAAAAGATTTCATCTATCAGGTTACACAGTGGCAAACTCAACTGCATTAATATTTGACTTCTGTCTAGTGCAGATAAATAGATATTAACTGTTGTTTTTATGATATTAATTTATGTAGATATAATTTTCACATTTTTCTAAACATCTCAACAACCAAGTAACACAGACAGAACTCCTTAGCCTCATCTGAAAGTTCTCAAGTAGATCAGTAAAATGCTGCTTGACAGTATGTATGTAACTTGAGTGGTTGCTGAGATGTTGTAAGTTGTTTACAAAATATTACAAATGTAATAGTTACTGTGTGTACTGCGACTTATAAAATTTGGCTTAAGACCTAGACCCTAAAGAATACTACCACTATAAAAATACATTGTCCTGAAGAGTTTGCCATTTATACTTATTTCATAACCCCTATGGTTCCAGAAATATGAACATTTGTTTGAAATGTGAGGACATAATTTGATTGTCAAAATGCTTAGGCTCCGCCCATTGGAAGTTACATTGGAAACTTCCTGAGCCCATTGGAATGAATGAGTTAAGCAGACAGATCATGGATCCCCACAAGTGGCAGTTGCACAGGAAGACCTTCTTACAGGTCAGTCGCATCGGGGGGGACCAAACATAGACCTTTTCACAAGCTACCACAACTGTCAGCTGGCCAAATTCTGCTCAAGACAGTTTCACCCAGAAGCCTGGAGGGTGGACGCCCTCTCCTTTCACTGGGGGAGTCTATTTGTGTATGCCTTCCCCCCACTTCCTCTGATACCCAGGGTGCTACTCAAGATCAGAGAGGAAGGACCAAGGACTATCCTGATTGCCCCAGATTGGCCATGGCAGCACTGGTACCCCATGCTCCTCAGCATGAGCATGCACACTCCTTTTACCCTGCCCTCCACCGCAGACTTTCTCACACAACGTGGAGGGAAGCTCCTGCATCCAGGCCTTGCCACACTCAAGTTAACAGCATGGCTGATTCCTCAAAGACAAATAACACTTCATACCTCAGCAGTCAGGTGTTAGACATCATTAAGGAGGCTTGTAGACCCAGCACCAGGAAATCATATTCCTCTAAGTGGAAGATATTCACCTGCTGGTGCCCCAGCAGAGACGCCTCCAGCACTAAAGCCTCTTTACCACTAGTTCTGAAGTACCTGGCAGAGCTCCTCCGTAAGGCTTTGTCTTACTCTGCTATCAAGACTCATGCTTCGGCTATCTCAGCCTACATCCAGGCGTATCAGCCTTTATTCTCTCAACACCTCTTGAAGCAGTTCCTCAGAGACGTGGCTCACATCAGGCCACCTAGAAGAACCCCTGCACCAGCTTAGGATCTAAACTTTTTTCTGGAAAAGCTGACTCTACCCCTTTCTGAGAAGCTTCCTCTGCAGATCTCAAATACCTCTCTTGGTAAACTGCCCTTTTGCTAGCCATCGCTTCTGCTAGGAGGGTATCTGAGCTCCAAGCTCTTATGGCCACTGAGCCCTTCATCATCTTCCATGCTGACAGGGTCTCTCTAAGAACCAACCCCTTCTTTATGTCTAAGGTGGTCTCTGATGTGACCCTCAACCCAGGCCATACCTACCTACTTTCTTTCCTAAACCAACAAATGTAGGGGAGTGAATTCTGCATACCTTAGATGTGCACAGACAGTTGAGATTTTACCTTGACAGGACCAAGTCAGTCAAGAAAACTGCCAGCTCCTGGTTTCATTCGCCTTTGGGGCAGAGGGGAACCCATTACTAAGCAGACCATTTCCAAATGGATCTCTCATTGCATACATTTCTACTATACCTTCCATGGAAAGAGTCCTCTCCAAACCGTCAGATCCCATTCCACAAGAGCAGCCTCTGCCTCCACAGCCTTTCTGAGAGGGGGTTCCTACCAAGGAAATTCTGGAAGCTGCTACTTGGAGACATCTATCCACACTTTCACTAAGCACTACCAGCTGACTACATTCTCCAAAACCAGGGCAGGATTTGAATCTGCAGGGCATGCTAGCATCCCCATAATTATACAGCTTTCCTCCATCCACTTCCTCAGCTTTAGGATTCTTCCCACAAGTGATGACTGCTACAGTGAAACAAAAAGAACACAGTACAGTTGTGTACAGTTACCATAAATGTAGATGTTCGTGTGTATTCACTGTTGCAGTCCTGTTTCCCTCCCACCTAGCCCCTTTCTTGCCTAATGTATATATCTTTTCTGGGGCTCCAACCCTTTGGGGGCAAGAAAAACTGATGTAGTGGCATCGACTGTCTCCCTTTGTAGCCCGGATGACCTGATGTCAGCCATACTCGCAGAACAGCCGACGCAGGAGGGAAACCTTTACTCTGGTATTCGGGCCGGCCAAGGGCTACCCAACAGGGATAACCCATAAGTGATGAATGCAACAGTGAATATACTCAAACATCTACATTTATGGTAAGTGTACACAACTGTACTTTTCCTGATGCAAGTCGTTGAGGTATTCCTTAACAGTTTTTTGAATATAATCACTTTAACTTATAAGTTATTTGTGTCTTTAATGTGAAACATACAAATCACTGGTTTGATTCATGCTTTTATCTGTAACTTCGCTGTTTATTGTTTGTATCCTTTGCCAGGATTGTGACTGAAGTAAGTCCATTTTTCATCAGTGCACTTCTGTTAACAAATAAAATCCATTCCAGAAGCAAAAGAAAAAAAGTAGGAAACATTATTAAAGTTTAAAACAGCAATGGAAACATTAAATTTCAAATATAAATTATAATGACATACAATCAGAAAAGGGCTAGTTCCTTGTGTAGAGGGTAGTGGCCAGTACAGTCCATACATACTGGGTTCATGTAACGGCTTTTGTGCAGAAAGAAGCAATATGGGAAAACCGGACTTGAGAGGCTGATGATAGCGTGCCCTTCTCAAGGAGAAGGGGTGAATATGCCTTGGTCAGTTGGGAAAGGGAACAGCAGTATTCATAGATTTGATTGTCACAATTGCAGTTTGCTGACCTTCAGGAAATTTGATTGCATTAACCCCACGTTAATAGTGTCCACTTCCCTTATATTTATTGATCTTTTTGCTTTTTTAATTGGGAAAGTCTGACTGGATAGGTGCCCATTTTCAGTTTGCTTCCTCATGAGATGATGTGATTCTCAGTGCCAGATCCTGAAATGGCAAAAAAAAGAGAAACAGAAAAAGACTGAAAATACTGGAAAAGAGTGAATATCTAGCATTGTCCTTATCCTTTAATCTAATTTTTGCATGGGGGGGTCAAGCCCCCTGCACCCCCCCCCCCCAATGTAGATATACTAACTCTGAGATCCCCATACCACTTTGATCAAAGAATAAATACAACGTTTTAGCAATAAAATGTGTAAAACAAAGCTAATCGGTGGCACTCTGGTAATATATTGCAGCAAGCAGTGAAGTGGTACACAGTGGATATGCTATGATGAGTATAGAATGATAATGGTGTTTGGCTTTTTTAATGTGTATTCACTATTTTAATATTTGCAAATAAATCTGTAGAGTTCAGACTGTAGTGTATTCAATGTTTTCACATTTATATAAATAGGTCTACAGAGTGCAGACTAGTAAGTGGAAGGCGAAGAAGTGGGATGGGTTATGGACTCCTTGTATGGGTGTAGACTTCAACAGTTAGTTAATATTGGTGCAATCTAAATATTGCATACAGTGATTACTGTCTGGGGATACATGTGTGTGTGTGTGTGTGTGTGTGTGTGTGTGTGTGAGTATATAATATCATGATTATCTTGGAAGAAATGTAATGACTGATCATTTCTAACAACAGGGAGGACCTTTTTCTGTCATGTTACAAGGTGGTGTGTAACGTAGCTGCATTTTTTGATTTGTAATTCTGCATATTTAAGAAATAGAGTTTAATAACACTTTGTTCCTGAAGATTTTCAGAGTAGTCTAAGGTTTCCAGCCCTCTGGATTTTCAGTTAAAGGAACTGGTAATTTTCAAGTTGCTTCAGGTGGTTAATCAGAAGACGGGAAAATCCAATCTTTTATTCAGTAATGCTAACTGTTTAGAATGTTGGGTCCTGGATGTAACTAACTAAGCAAAATTGAGCAAAAATCAGTAAAGTATTCTTTCCAGAGGAGAAAAAGGAAAAAAAATACAGTTCGGGGTTTATGCAGGTCTTTATTCAATGATGGATAGAGTTGTGTTGCCTCAAACTCAGACGTATTTAGTAAGGACTTTACCCTTCTCCTCCGTGGCACCTTTCAGTCTGATAACATATTTAGCTTTTTTTTTTTTCCAGCTGCAAAGCCACCATCTCTGCAATGATATTACTTGCCAAGGTGTCAGCTGTGGTGACCAGAACTTTGAATAGACTCAAAGCTTTTTGGGCTCAGTTGTCAAGCTTTGCAACTTCTTTTACTTGAGGAACTTATAACCCCCAAGATAACTGGTATTAGTGAAGCTATAAATCCCTGTTGATATTTTCTATCTCCCTTGTATGTGTATATGTTTGTGTGTGTGTGTGTGTGTATATATGTATGTATATATATATATATATATATATATATATATATATATATACATACATACACACACACACACACACATGGATTCATATATATATATATATATATATATATATATATATATATATATATGTACACACACACACATAGATTCATATATATATATGAATCTATGTCATAAGAATGAATTAACATAACATCGACTTCAGCGAAAATTTAAATGATTAAACTCTGGATAAATACGCTGTTCCGGGAGTTTATTCATTTAAATTTTCGCTGAAGTCATCTGTCTGTTATGCAAGTCGACGTTATGTTAATTCGAGGATTTAAAGGGAATCCATGTATATAGGTGAGTGTATGCGTATGTGTCCGTGCCTGCAGTGTCTTAAAAATACAAACTTCCTTTGAGGACACCATGGGAGAAATAGCAAATTATCCCTTATTAAGGGCATAAAAATGTTCCATCTTAGTGGCTTATGGATGCATAGTGACCTCTTACTTCTTTTTATGGGTTATTACTACTCTATTCAAGCCAATAAGACCAGAGTTTACATAGCTTTAGCCATGAGATGCTTTGCACCCCCCCTTTTTTTTGTGTGTGATAAACACCTTTATTTATTAAATTACCACTTAAGACGTAGGCAACCATACATTAAGAGAAAAGAAAACAAACTATTTAAAACATTATTTTCTTTTACATACTTTATACATCATGTATCTTTTTTACTGCAGTGGTGGTGCTGCGGTAGCGTTGTCGCTTCACAGTAAGACGTTGTCCTGTTCGATTCTCAGCTAGAGCGTCTTCTGTGTAGAGACATGCGTGAATGGGCATACCTTCGTTGAAGGTTGTGCATCAGGGCTGGCAACTCGGCATGTAAAAATCTACTGCCAATCATTAGCGGACCGGAGTTCCACTGTGGCGATCCCTAACCGGGAAAAGCCGAAAGACACAACATACATCATGTATCTTTTCTTTCTTTATAATCATCAGTCCAACATTACATTATTTGCTCAATTCCTGCCATCCGGTAAACCTCACTACTCCTTCCAAACATTATTCTGCATGTATTGTTCCTACAATTTCCATGTAATTTGCTTCTTACCTTTTCTAACATCCCACTTCCAGTCCGTTTCTCTCTTTTATAATATTCAGTACTTGAAATGTAATTGTTAGACCACTTCTAGTAATTGTTTTTTTTGACAGCCCACAGAATTAAACTTAACAAGGCCTTACTATATCTAGGCAGTTAGGATCCTCTATTCCATCAGAAAATAATCATTTCCTAGTTGCAGTCATTGTTGGAAATTTTTAAAATCTGCCAGCTTATTGCATTTCCAAAAAGTATGTTCCCAGTTTCCTCTTTTTTCCCCCATCTCATCTCAAATATTTGCTATCTACCCAAGGAAATAATTCTTTGAAGTCTGCTTAAGGTTTAAAAATGCTTACAAAGCAAAAATCCTTCTGGGTGTTGTTGCATGCTTGCGAGCCATACATATGTCCTCCCATTGTTCCCTTGTAAATTGCTTTTTCAATTTCTCTCTTCTCTGTCTTTTCTAACCTACTCTGACTGATTCTTATAGTTGTCATGCAGTATTATTCCCTATTAATTATCCATTTTTTAACAGCAGCTTCTCTCCTAGATTCAACTAAAAATTCTGCCAGAGCAGATCTTTCATTTAAGATTTCCCTGTCCCTTCCTGTACCCTGATATCAATCCCTGGTAGAGAAGGCAGTCTCTAGCCTACAGTTCAGATTTCTTCTTGGTCTCATCCCACTCTATTGTCCTTTTCTCTGCCCAACTCGCAGTCATCCCTATTGGCAAAAATCTCCTTTCACCATTGTTGTCTTGGCTTAGTTCTCAAAATACTTTATTCTGCTTTAGAAATGTAATAATCTTTATGGTTTTTGTAAACTCTTTAAGAATCTACATCCAGAATCCTACTCTCACCTTATTTCTGGAACTTCCTGCCTGCTTCATCATCCCTTTCCACTTTGAGTTATAACTTTCTGCTTGTTTTATATATATATATATATATATATATATATATATATATATATATATATATATATATATATGTGTGTGTGTGTGTGTGTGTGTAATATTTTATATATATATATATATATATATATATATATATATATATATAAAATGGAGATAGATATATATATATATATATATATATATATATATATATACACACACACATATAGGAACATCAGGGCATATACAGACATCTTTAATAGGTATTGGGACATCTTAATGATTGATGATCAAGTAAGTAAACATTTGGATACAAGACCACAATTTACTTTTAAAAATAAGAAATCTTTAAAGAGAAGGTTATGCATCACTAGAGATGATATTAGGACACAGAATACAGGGGGTATGAAAGCATGTAGGAATTGTCAATCTTGAAAATATATTTCAGAAGAGACAGATTTTGTGCATCCAGATACAGGTGAGAAGTTTCAGTTTAGAGTTTCTGCTACGTGTGATAGCCCCCACTTAGTTTATTTAGCTGTCTGTCAAATTTGCTTCAAATATTATGTTGGGAAAACAGACAGACAGCTTAAACTTAGAATTAGGGAACATCTGTGCCATATCAAGCAACAAAATGTACGCAATGCATTAGCGAAACACGTTAAAGATACTGATAATACACCATAACTTTAAGTTTATGACAATAGGTAGATGCTTTGAAAATAGAAGGGGAGGTGATGTTAGAACAAGAACTGAAACACTTGAAGTGGAGTGGATCATAAGGCTTAGGGCAGATATGGGACGTGGCCTAAATGTTCATATTCCATTGAGACCCATCCTAAAGACTCAACCCCTACTTAGATGAGTTTTAAAAGGCTTAAAGGTTTTATTATTATTTTTAGATGTATGTATTTGGTATGCGTCTTGTGTATGTTTGCCCTGAGTGTGTTTTTATATGAATGTATGCTAGTATTTATATTTATGTGTATTGCATATGCACTTTATTAATGGCATTCACTTATGAAATGTTGATGTTTCTTTAAATCATGCATTGCAAGTCATATGATATGTTTAAATGGTATAAAATAGGTGTTTCATTTAGTTATAGTTCATTCACCTGAGGAAGCTGATTGTGAAAGCGCTTGTGTGTGTTAGTCTGACTATATTAAAACTGGTTGTTCGAAACTGGAGCCTGGTCTCTACAAATTTATTTGCTTCGCTGGACTTTTTGGACTTATTTACTATTATTGTAGAGACGCCTGGATTTCGTTGCCTTTTGCTGTAGTTGCTGTTTTATATATATATATATATATATATATATATATATATATATATATATATACACACACACACATATATATATATATATATATATATATATATAGATAGATAGATAGATAAAATATGAGCATTGACTGTGTAGCGCCAAAATATCCCTTCAAATCATATAATCCTAAAACCACATTGTTCTATTGGGAAAGTTAACTTATCTCTTAATTCTTGTCATCATCTCCTCCCAGATAAATTTGTTCAGCTCTATTAATTATTGTCGACAACTTTTCTGTGGTTGATAAAAATATGCCTGACCCATATGTAAAATTTAAAGGTCTTAAAAAAAAAAACTTGCTGCTTGTTTCTTACTATCCATATCCATAAACAGGAGCTTCCAGTTTCTCAATTTTTGTATTTTTTTTTGTTTAGTCTCTTCCCACGTATCTGTAGTTGCCAAAACAGAAGCCTTTTTAATTCAACTTGCAAATACTTCATCTTATTGCGTCCCCATAAGTATTGGTATTGTTGAACTTAATTTGTGTATGGTTACATAATTATGGCCATAGGCTTTGTTTTATCCTTATTAATTTTATATCCTGAAAAGACACAAAACTGTCTCTATGTTCCACAATACCAAGATGTCCTAATTGGGTACAAAATATCATCATCTGCAAATAAAACCAACTTTTTTGCAAATCAAGTTCCAGTCCCCCTATAAGTAATATTCCCTGCTGAAAGTTGATTTCTCTCCGTATTTTCTTAAGTTTGATAGTAGCAGTTTTTGGTGCAATATAAATACATGCCAGAGTAGTACTCATCCCTTACCTATATCCCCTTACTACTACCAGTCTTGTCTTTTTTTCTCTTCTAGCACTATTGGAGCCCCTCTTACTATCAGTGTTATTACTCCTCTATTCCTTTGTCCCTGATATTTTGTTGAATGTCTACACTGAAATCCTTTCTTTGTCAAACTCACATGCTCATTTCTTTCCAAATGGATTTCTTGTTGCATTGCTACTTGTGCTCTGCATTTGTTAATATAATTCAATACTTCTTTTTTGTCTATACCTGTAAGGCCATTTACATTCCATGGTAATGTAGCTAGCATAGCCATTATGATAAAAAGCTATTGTTCCCACCTAATATACATGACAGTTTTTTAATGTATTATTTCCAGTTTTTGTCTTACATGCATACACTGTTTGGCAGTCTGATTCTTTATGCAGTTGTACCTTTGCATCTTCATTTGAACATATGTCACAGTTTTCAAGACTTTGTTTTAATGGAAACCCTCAAACAAAAGCTAAATACATTTTCAGAACATCTCATATTAGCTTAAAACAAACACAAAAAGCTATGTAAAACTTCAAAAAAATGAGGTTTAACCCTTCAGATATGAACTGTTGCCCCAAATAGATAGCTGCATTACCTGACCTAAAATTAAGGTTGTTCATGCTAAAGTGCATGTTGCAGCCTGTGTTCCAATGTACAATGATTGGTGTCTCTTGTTTTGTTATCTGTGTTCCCCTCCCAGATGTGAAAAAACAGCTTGTTTGCGCTTACTAAGCATTGCCCTGTAGCTGTACGTAAAACGTACTGGCTGTATTAACATAAAACTAAATTGAACACTGTTATGCCAAATGCGTATTTATTTCTAAATACATTAAAGTATTCAGGCTTCTAGGGATGCTGCTATCTCTTATTCACCTCCCATAATTTCCAACTTTATTTTTCACTGAACTGCTTACTGTTGTGCTTTTAAATTTTGCATTCCCGCGGCAAAGACTGCTCAGAACTCTCAAAAGTATTTGCTTGTACCTGCAGACAGCACATCTCCATGTAAAAGTAGTCCACAATGAGAAATAAAAAAGCATTTAACATCTGTGCAGCTGGACAAAGGAATATTTGTAAATTTCAGTCAGAATAGAATGTACAGCTGCCTTCAACTGCAGACATTTTGACTCCCACTGTGAACATTTCCTAATGGGGAAAAAAGCTAATATCTTTGCAGATACAAATGAACTTTGCATTTTTCATGGCTTTCATCATTTTGTTTTATTTTTCAAGCCTATTTGTTAACCGAAAGCATTTGTTTATAGCTTAAGGCAAGGGCATTAGTCTAGATATCCACCCTTGTAAAAATAAAAACAACAGCAATCCAGAAAGCTCAAGTCAGGTGTGATATCCCACCCGTGACCCAGAGAGTGACGGAACTAACAAGAAACTGAAAACAAGGGAGTAGTCCAGATAGAATCAGTTTAGCTAGCAGATCTAGGAGACTCTTTCCATGACACCCTTCCTGTGGGAGAGATAAAGACACATTGTTGAAGTTTCAAGTAGTTTATTCAGTTAGGTAGGTAGCTGGATAAGTGTTGTTCATTAGAGCAAGTTTTTATTCCTTCCACAGGGAGGGTATCAGAGAGAGTCTCTTAGATCTGCTAGCTAAAGTAATTTTTATCTGTCCCTTGTAAAAGGGGAATTATTTTACTTCTGCATGAAGTATAATCAGTTCTCTTTTACACCCCACCCCCACCACAGCAGCCCAAGATCAAGGCATATTAGCTTAATGTTGTTTTGTCCAGCATTTCTTCTCTTGTTATACAGTAAACCCTGTATGTATTTTTGACAGGTAAAAAAAATATTTGTTCACTTACATGTACAGCAGTCATTAGACTTCTCTTAGATTGAAAATATCCCTGATACACACTGTACAAAACTGTGTTGCTATATAACATGCAGTTTATATAATTAAATATTTTATACAAATACTAATGAGTATTTTTCACAGTTTTTAATTCCTTTATGCTTTGTAGTCCATCCACAAGTTTAACAAAGTCAACAAAAGTCCAGTCTTTCTCAGCCACTTCTTGGTAAGTCATAATTCACAGGTGTGACTTATGTTTTATATTGTCCCATTTATTTGCTAATTTCAGTGTTGCTGGTCTTTATCCTGTTCATTTCTTTCTTTCTCCCAACACCAGACTCTGGTTCACATCCAAGGTACTCCTACATTTTCTAGTCAACTCCTGTGTTTTTTGCAACTCAAGCATTTTCCTTTGGCACATTGGAGAAGATTTCACTGGCAAAGTCGCTCTATGAGCTTTATTGCAAGAAGAATGAGAAGCACAGTCTATTCCTGTTTGCTGGCTCACTTTTTCTTGGATAAAGTATATTTTCTCGTTAGGCTGTTCTGCATCCATAAATGTCTTTGATCCTCCAGGAAAAATATTCTAAATACAGCCAGATAGAGCATTTTGAAGCTCACACTTGCGTCTCCACATTCCCTGATTGCCGGGATAAATTTGCTTCACTTCTGCTTGGTGTACTGTGCATAATTATTTTCCACAAGCACACTGCTGTCTCCAGTTTTTAATACATTTCCCTTCTGACACAGTTTTGTCAAGATATAGTTGTTTGTTTATTTATTTATTTATTTTATTTACATGTTTTTTTACGGAGGTAGTGCACTAATCTCAGTGGACCAATAAGATCACATAAGAAATGAACAAAACATTTTACAAGTAAAAGAATATGCTAAAAACAGGCTTACACATACTTACATATTCAAGAATATGCCACAACATTTAGTTCAGAAAGAAGTTTATATTGTCTAAAAATGGATGAAAAAATGGAATTTTGCTTAGCAGGGCTTTATGAATAAGATGTAGCCATAATGAGCAGAGATGATTTGTGCTGCAGGGATAGCAGCTTATTATATAGAGAGGTATTAATACATTAGAAGATGGTAGTGAAAATAGTTGCAGAAAAGGATACCTTGGGGAGAAGACAGAGAAAAGGTGATAGAGACATGAAGAGGGAAGAGGAGTAGAAAGGAGAAGTGTGAGAGAGATGCAAAGAGAAGTGGGAAGTAGGATGAATAAGAGGCAGTAAGTAGGGGAATGAGAAGATGAAATATGGAAAGATGAAACTGGGATACAGGTATGTGAGGGAACTGTAGGATTTATGTATAGTGACCTGAATGAGCGCAGCTGAACTTTGTTTGGGTGAAGAGGTGTTCTTTGGCTATTATGAAGTCTGAGTACCTTTGGACATCTCATGTTGAGAGAGGAATGGAGTCCCTTAGTTTAGGTGCTAGGATAGAGAATGCACGGTCGGTCCAGTAAAGTTGAGATTTTGGAGTCAGTAGGGTAGGTTAAGATTTTCAGATACTCCCTGAGATTATATGTGGAGGGTTTAGTGAAAAGTTTGAGTGAGAGGAGCTGATGTCGTAGGAGAAAGTGCTTTGTGAATTAGTGATCCTAGTAAGGTTTTCTCTCTCAAATGTACTGGGAGCCATTTAACTTTGGCAAGAGTTAGGCAGTAGTGTTCATTATTTGGAAAGTTACTAATGAACCAGCAGATTTTATTGGAGATGGTTTGTAAGGTGGTGGAATTTTACTTTGAGGCTGCAGATATTATGGGTAGTCCATATTCAAGTTGAGATGAGAGTTTTCTTTTGCCTATGGCAGCTTTGGCTGGCTTGGACAGAAGAGATGATAGTTTGCTCGTCCACAACAGTAGTGTGTTGATCTTTTGGCATGTGTTTTGAATGTTTAGTTGAAAGTTAATAGATTGGTCTAGTAAAATGCCAAGGTATTTTAAGAATGTGGTAGTTTCTGTGATGGCATTGTTAGCGTCTGTAATATTAAGGCTAGTGGGTGCTTTGGCTATTTTTTGGTTGGTTCCAAATAGTGTAGCTTTTGTATTTGAGGGATTGAGTATAAGTTTCTCGCCTGTTAGTCACTGGTTGAGTGTTTTATAGGTGGTCTTAGAGCTGAGTTTGTATAATAGAGTTGGACTTTTGACCTATAGATGACCATGTCATCTGCATAAAGAAATAGAGGTATGTGAGAATGATCAGATGAGTGTTTCAGTTCTTTCTGCTGGTAGAATTGGATGATCAACTCTTTCTGCTGGTATGATAACATCTTTACTGATATCGGTCCTGGCTGCTTTCTCTTGGACAGATTTGGAGGAAACACTTGGTGTGTTCTTTCAGTTAACAAATCCTGCTGTTGAATACCAGTTCAGTTGCTTATTTATACTTTCATAAAATTAATACAGTTTGTTTCTTCCAGTTTCTCTGGTACAGCATTAAATGTCAGGATCCATTGTTGTCTGTTTTCATCTGATTCAACTGTGGGTTGGCACCGACTAGAAAGACTTTGCTTCGGAGCTCTGACTTCTCCCCTACCCATAATCCTTTGCACTCTCCTCAACATCCAAGGATGTTCTTCATTCCACATTGCTGCAGTCCTAACTATTGGGTAGTCCGCTGTCCAGTCGGCCCGAATACCAAAGTATATGGCTGACGTCGGTCAGGGCGCATTAGACTGACGTCAGTACGTCAGGGTACTAATGCGCATGACCGACGTCATATCCTCAGTCTTTTTTGCCGCATGGTCCGATGCAGAAGCAGTTTTGCGAGTGCAGGTTGGCGTTCTGAAATTTTCTGAAGTCGGAGTTTCAGACCGAATCAAAGTTGGCTAAGTACCCGTTGGGAACATTTTGTTTTTTTCTTGCCTCAGTATTTAACCGGATGTCAGAAAAAGTGAATAACTGTATTTCTTGTGGGAAACAGATACCTCATAGGGATTACCATACCTTGTGTATACCTTGTTTAGGCCTGAGCACGACGTTGTTGGATGCCGCTCTTGTGCTAGATTTAACAAACGCACTATTAAGAGAAGTTAGACTGTGCCAGGTTAGTGTTTGGGAAGCGTTGTAATTATAAAATGCCGTCGGATGCTCCGCGCCGCTTCGCCCAAAAGCGCAAGGACAAAACAGCGAAGCCTAGGGTTGATGAACCGGCAGTCCCGGACGTCGGTTCTTTAGAAGGCTCAGTGGAGCCAGAGGTTTTGCCAGGAGTTTCCTTGGAGTCTCAGGCAGAGACTTTACTGTTACAGGATGTGCCTTCTCAGGAGGTAGGCCAGGCTGAGGGGGCTTCTCAGGTAACTGTTCTTCCCTCTCTTCCCAAGGTAGTTAGAGCCTCTCCTTCTGTTTCCAAGCCTTCTTTGAGAGGTAGGCCAAGTTTAGCTTCAGTGGGGGCTTCTCCTAGCACTTCAGGTTCTGTGCCTAAGAAACATATGCTTAAAATGGCAGAAGATTTGATTACTCTGATTAGAGGTTCTATGCCCCCTCCTGATAAGAGGCCTAGGGTGGAACCTGAGTTTGAGAGTTTTGAACAGTGTTCAGAGGCTTCTGAGTCTTCTGCGGAAGACTTGCAGGAGTATCCTCCTTATTCTGATTCTGATGTGGATGATTCCACTCCTACAGCTTCTCCTCCTGAGGATTTCTCATTTTCAGAGACTCTGCATTCCATGAGGGAGCACTTTAAATGGGAAGGCCAAGATTACTCTGATTCCAGGAAAAGGCTTAGGGAATTCTTGTTTTTACCCCAGCATAGGCCCTTAGCTATACCTCCTGTGTTAAATGTGGTGGAAGATGTTTTTGCAGAGGCTTCCCTGAACCCTGATTCTTTGCCTCCTGCTCCTGTTAAACCTGATAGGTACTATAGGGTGCCTGAAGCTCATAAGTATCTTTTTAAGAGTCCTAGGGCAGACCCGAAACTGTTTCTCAGGGACCTAAAGGTGTTAAGGCCTCTGTTGTTAAAAACCCTGTTCCCACTGATAAAGAGGCAAGGGCTTTGGATAGATGGGGTAAGAAAGTGTATACTTCTTCCACTTTAGCCTTGAGGGCGTTGAATTGTCAGTTTCACATGCTAAAATATCAAAATTATCTCCTTTCACAATTGAAATCTAAGGTGGATGCTTTGGCGGAAGGTATTGAGTGTAAAGAGTTGCTGGATTTAGTTCATGTGTCTGAACAAGTGGGTAAGCATTCTTTGCAATGTGGTTTTGATGCTGTACAGGCCTCCTCGAGGGTGGCTGCCACTAGTTCTGTTCTTCGCAGGCATGCCTGGTTGAGGGATCAGAATTTAGCTGAGCATGTTAAGACAAGGATTTTGGATGCTCCTTTACAGTCTGATGTGTTGTTTGGTTCGCCTGTGGAAGCAGTTTTAAAGAAAATGGAGGACAAAGCTAAGTCTATGCAAACTGTTAAAGATTTTTGCAGGTGCAGCCTCCAAGTTTAGTAGAAATTGGCCTACTAAGGGATGGACATATCCTGCTTATGATTCCCAGTCTAGGGGTAGGTCTAGACGTGGTAGGGGCAGAGCTCAAGGTTCTTTTAGGCCTAGAACAGGAGTTCACCTGCTCCGACTTCTGGTGAGGGCAGGGGTCAGTCCTTTCGTAAACAGACCCAATGACCTGCCTTTTCAGCTGCCAGTAGATTCTCGCCTGGCAGCTCCTTTGGGAGGAAGACTGTCTCTTTTCAAAGAAAATTGGGATTTAATTACTCAAGACAAATGGGTGTTGGATATCATTCACCACGGTTACAGGTTTTATTTCCATACATTGCCCCTTTCAAAGGCATGCCAGACGTTCCTCCTCCACAAAGGAAAGAGGCTCACAAGCAAATTTCTCTGTTACTCCAAATAGGGGCCATTCAGCCAGTCCCTGTATCAGAAAGGGGCCTAGGATTTTATTCTCGCCTGTTCCTAGTACCAAAGAAGGGGAACACGTGGAGACCAATTTTGGATTTATCTATCCTCAACACTTATCTGGACATTCCCAAGTTCAAGATGTTGACGCTACAACAGCTTTTACCCCTGCTGGGCAAAGATCACTGGATGGTAACTTTAGATCTCAAGGAAGCTTACCTTCATGTGCCTATAAGACTGAGTTGCAGGAAGTATCTGCGTTTTCGAGCTGGAAATTCTCATTATCAGTTCTCTGCATTGCCCTTTGGCTTATCTACTGGGCCCAGAGTATTCACAAAGGTTCTGGCTCCAGTGATAGCTTACTTCAGGCTACAAGGAATTCAAATCTATCCTTACTTGGACGACTGCCTGATTCTGGCTCAAGAAAAGAAAGACCTTCTACAGCATCTGGAATATGTTATAGCAGTGCTAAGATGCCTAGGGTATTCTGTGAACGAAATAAAGTCCAGTCTAGTACCCTCTCAAGACATGTGCTTTCTGGGTGTGAGACTGAATACAGCAGCCCAGATGGCCTTTTTAACCCCGGACAAACAAAAGAGTCTATCCCTTTACTTCCATCAACTATCTCATCAGTCCGTGCTGACTGCAAGGACAGTCCTTCAAGCATTAGGGTTCATGGCATCTTGTATTCTGGTGCTTCCCAATGCCAAACTGCATATGAGGAAGCTGCAATGGTATCTCAAAATGTATGGACACAGCACTGCCAGGATTTAGACACTGTCATTCAAATAATACCTTGCCTTCAAAAAGAATTTTGTGGTGGGCTCAGGAATGTCACCTAAACAAGGGACTCTCTGTGACCCGGCCAGAGGCGAGTCAGATTTTAACGACAGATGCCTCGGACATTGCTTGGGTCGCTCATCTAAATGGAAAGTGGATACAAGACAAGTGGCCTGCCAGACTACAGCATCTACATATCAACATGAAGGAGATGTTAGCAGTCCAGTTTGCATTAATGGCTTTCAAGGAGTTACTTCTTTCAGGGCAGGTGTTGATTCTAACAGACAACACAACTGTCATGTGGTACATCAACAAACAAGGGGGAACACATTCTTATTCTCTATGCAGGCAAGCAATGATTTTATGGGAGACTGCGCTCAGCTTGCAACTAACTCTTCAGGCAAGGTTTCTGCCGGGAGCACAGAACTCCTTAGCAGATGTGTTAAGCAGACAAATCATGGATCCCCACGAGTGGAAACTGGATCTTCATGTATTTCAGAAATTGACAGTGTCATGGGGAACTCCAGACATAGATCTGTTCGCTTCTCCACTAAACCACCAGCTGCCAAAGTTTTGCACAAAGGGGTTTCATCACACAGCTTGGAAAGTGGATGCTCTTTCTTTCAGTTGGAAAAATCTTCATGTGTATGCCTTTCCACCTCTGCCTCTTCTTCCAAAGGTGCTCTTAAAGGTCAGACAAGACAAGCCAAGGATGATTTTAATAGCTCCAGATTGGCCTCGGCAACACTGGTACCCACTACTAAGGAGTCTGGTAAGGAAGCCTCCATGGCCTTTACCTTTGATTCCACATCTGTTGTCTCAGAAGGACGGTCATCTGCTCAATGTCAAGCTTCACTCTCTTCATCTAACAGCCTGGCATATTCTGTGTTGAAACACAGCAGGTCTCAACTTCCTCAACAAGTTTTAAATGTGATTATGGAAGCTAGAAGACCTAGTACAAGGAAAGTGTACGCAGAAAAATGGAAGAGGTTTTTATTTTGGAGTACAGCAAAGAATTTGGAGATTTCTGAGCCTAATTTGAGTGTGGCTCTTCAATATCTTACTGAGTTATTGGACACAGGTTTGTCCTTCTCTTCCATTAAGATTCATGCTGCAGCAATTTCAGCTCACTATGATTGTGACCCACCATTGTTTTCGCATCCTTTGTTCAAGCAGTTTCTTAGAGGGGCAAAGAATATAAGACCCCCACGTAGAGCTCCTACCCCTGCTTGGGATCTCAATTTTGTGTTGGAAAACTTACTCTACAACCTTTTGAGCCTCGGCTACTGCTGAATTGAAATACTTGTCATGGAAGACTGCTTTTCTGTTGGCTATTACTTCTGCTAGAAGGGTGTCTGAGTTGCAGGCCCTTATGGCAGTAGAGCCCATATTGATTTTCCATAAGGATAGGGTATCATTACGCACTAATCCTTCCTTTATGCCTAAAGTGGTTTCTAGTGTGGCTTTAAACCAAACTATTCATTTGCCTACTTTTTATGCAGATCCCCAAAATAAAGGGGAAAAGATTTTGCACACTTTAGATGTACACAGGCAATTGCGTTATTATTTAAGCAGGACTAAGGATTTTAGGCAGTCTCAGCAGTTGTTTGTTTCTTTTGCTTTGAGTTCGCAGGGCAAGCCTGTGTCAAAACAAACTATTTCTCGGTGGATTGGGTTTTGCATTGCATTTTGTTATTCCCATCATGGCAAGGAGATTCCAGCTGGGATTAGGCCTCATTCCACTAGGGCTACTGCCACTTCAACAGCATTTCTAAGGGGTGGCAACTAAGGATATTTTGGAGGCAGCTACTTGGAGTTCAGTGCATACTTTCTCTAAGCATTATCACCTTCCTCTCTACTCTAAGTCTAGGGCTGGTTTTGCCACAGCTATTTTGCAAGGCATGTTGTCAGCTCCTGCTTCTTTATGATTTGCCAGCCTCCCTTACCTCTGCTTTGGGATTCTACCCAATAGTTAGGACTGCAGCAATGTGGAATGAAGAACATAGTACAGTTTTGTACCTACCATAAATGTAGATGTTCGAGGATCCACATTGCTGCAGTCCAATTTACCCTCCCTCCTTCCCCTCTGTGTTTAGGGGTGGTTGTGTAGGTGAGGTTATATGCTGGTAATTTTGTATATATTGTACATATTTTTGGTGCAGGTATATTGGGCCTTGTCTTTTTAGGGTCTTCTGACATCTGGGGCAAGAAAAGACTGAGGATATGACGTCGGTCATGCGCATTAGTACCCTGACGTACTGACGTCAGTCTAATGCGCCCTGACCGACGTCAGCCATATACTTTGGTATTCGGGCCGACTGGACAGCGGACTACCCAATAGTTAGGACTGCAGCAATGTGGATCCTCGAACATCTACATTTATGGTAGGTACAAAACTGTACTTTTCGCTTGCCACAGAAGGTTTCGGACGCACCTTCGAGGGCTTGGTTACGTGTTGGTTTGTCAAGCCTACATATCTTTTTTTTTTTTTTTTTTTTTTGCTCCTCCCATATAGAGTTAGTGTTTTCTTTAGATTAGAAGTTAGTGTTCTGCAGTTAGACATTTCAGATTTAATAATAGATTGGTTAGATTTAGGTTTGTTACTACAGCATTTTTTACACTTTCTTTATCGGTAGTTTAGTGTGCTATTTCATAATTTTTTAGATAAATTTATTTCTACTGAACACGTCTTACATTGTTGTTGCTGGCCTTTAGATATTCTCTAGAACAGGGTCTGATATGTCTGAGACCCAAGGCTTTAAAAAATGTTCAGTGTGTGGCCTTAAGCTGCCACTACAAGACCCCAACTAAAAATGTGTTTCCTGCCTGAGGGCAGAGCATTTAGAGACCCCTTGTCAGGCTTGCACTTCATTCAGTACTAGGGCTCTGCAGCAGAGAAAAGAAAAGTTTATAGTCAAGGGACTTTTACATGCCGAGCCATCTCCCTCCACTTCCACCTCTCCAGCAGCTAAACAAAGAAGGGTAGAGAACCTGATAAAGCTAAAACAAAGGAAACATCCAAGGATAAGGATATCTATAATGTCAAACCAGAAAAATCAAGGAAAAAACTACTGTATCCAACTCCTGTTCCAGAATCAGATCCTAAGATTCTTCTATTATTAGATCTATCTGCCTTTTGGATCCATTCGCCTCATGGTCGGTCCTTGGTTCTCACTGGAACCAGTAAGTCCTAGGCTTCACTCACCAATATTACAAGACAGGAGACCTTCATCTTTAGGTTTGTCCACCTGGTGCTACTGGAGCCTCTTGGAACAGGATGTTGACAGTGCATCATCATCATCCCCTTTGGGTAGAGTGACGTCCCCACAAATTATCACATTAATAACAAGGTTCTATGCACGCAATCAGTCATGAGGGACTTGGGCACCCAGGTTGATAGCAAACTGACTTTTGACCACCATATTGCCTCCATTGTACGGAAAGTTTTCTACATGGCCCACCTCATTAGTAAGGGTATCGCATCCAGAGACAAGATGGTCATAACATCCCTGTAGTCTTCCATTAAAAGACCCATTATTGAGTACAGTGCTCCTTTCAGCATGTGCCTCACAAAGCACATGCAGCAGCTGGAGAGACCACAGAGGTTCCTCACCAGGTGAATCCAGGTCCTCAAACATCTACCCTACACAGATAGGCTAAAGGCCCTGCCCCTCTGCTCAGTCTCATACAGACTCCTCAGAGGTGACCTCTGTCTGGCATACAAAGCAATCTTAGACCCCACTTTGATGGGACTGCTGCATATTCGCAAGTCAGGCTGCACTTGAGTAACCCACACACGCAAGCTCAATCTGGTCTGTGACATCAACAGGACTTGGGACCGATTTGTGCCCCAGAGGTTCCCCTTTTTGTGTCCACGTCAAGCAGAATGCGTCATTAACCATTTTAAGTGCAATCTGGATAACTGGATGGGTAACAGAAAATAAACCCCTGGGATTCCACATGTGTCCCTACTGGACAGTGGCATCAGGTTCTGACTTGTTGCAACATGGGCTAAATTCTTGGCTGGGCTTGTAAGCGCCTCGTGGCCAATAGCCTAGTAACTTCCTGTGATCCTTTGAGATGTGTTTATTCTATGGGACAGAAGAATGGAGGAAATTGGTGATTTTATCAATCATTTACATGCTTCCAGTTCCTTTCTGAAGTTTACATATCATGCCAGTAAAGAGGGTATATCTTATCTGGACACATACATTACCCTTACATCTACGGGATTTAAGTCCAGAATTTTTAGAAAGGAGACTTTTAGTAGCACCTATCTGGAGTATAACAGCTGCCATCCCAAACTAAAGACTAAAGAAAAACATTGTTAAGGGACAATGTATACGAGCCGCTCGTATGACCTCAGACTACCAGGAAATGTTAGAAATGCAATATATAGGTAGTATGTTTAGAGAGAGAGGTTACCCTGCCCCTATTGTTGAGGATGCAGTGAGGTATGTCAGTAGCAAGTGGGGGGAAAAGTATAAAACTTTGTTGGGAGGGGAATTGGTGAATAGTAATCCACTAGTGAAATACACGACTACTAATATTTTTAGTAAAGCATGTATATTACCCTTTAGTGACTTCACTGGGCAAGTGAAAAAGATCATTAAAAACAATTGGAACATTTTGAAATGTGATCAAGAAATTTTTTCACTAGTAGGGGATGAACCCATATTTGTGCATAGGATTGGATGCAACCTTAAAAGAAAATTTGAGAGTGGTCAACTATATATAGAGAGAGGTAAGGGGAGGTACCACCAAGTGTGGACAATGCAACCAATGCCATGCTATATTTGAAGATAAAACCCTGGTTGTAGAAAATAAATATAAGACTGTCTTGAGATTTAAGAGGGGGAATTGTCAGACACAGAGTGTTGTCTATTTTGCAAAGTGTTTTGGATGCCCCAGTTACTATGTGGGTAAGACTGGGAGTTTTTTTTAAAAATAGGATATAAGATCATTTATATGCTATTAGAAAAGAGGATGCAAACAATGCATTATATAGGCATATTAGGGACAACAGTGGTTGTTCTACTTTTAAATTTGCCTTACTAGAAGTTTTGAATCAGTCCAAACGGGGGGGGGGGGTAATGTAAAAACATTATTAGGTGAGAAGGAAGTAAAATGGCAAATACTCTTAAATGCAACTACCCCACCTGGTATTAACAATCATATACCTATCAAACCTATCATTGAAGCAAGAATGTAAATGGCATATATTTTTTTTATATATAGTTTTTTATGTTTTTTTTAATATGTTTTTTAATATATCCTTGTTCATGTTATGTACTATATTCATGAGGGAGATATGACATTATTTAATTAATTATTTTATGAATATGGTAATTTCTTGTTGGATGTGATTGATTGTGTTTTATATTTAAACAATCAACTGTTGAACTTGTGTTCTGATGAAGTCTATACTTTTTAGATGAAAGCTCTTAACCTTTTAATTAAAGACAGTATTTATATTTGAGCCATTTCCTCGTGTAATATCTTATTGTGGTGTTTCACGTAGTGCATTTATTTTTATTACTATCCTTTGAGATTTCTAAGAGCTCAGATTCAGTTTGAAATTTTCTTTGTACAGTCAGTTTTGGACTTAATGAGCACAGTACCACCTATCCCTCCATTACAAATTCCAACACCAGTCTGACCTTCGGATCAGGTTGCTGCTGTGCCAGTCTGTCCTGATGTAACTGGGTCAGGACTGATAGCATTCTGTACTTCGACCCCAACTAGAGTCCTTCTTCTGTTGGATCTGATGCACTCAGAGCCAACAGTGTCTTGAGGCAAAGTGTTCAGTGGAGCAGGAGGAGGCATCAACCCCAAGACATTCAGGACCTTCAGTACCTGCCTCTCGGAGGCTTGACGCTTGACAGCTCGGCACCGAGATGTATTTCAGAGTAGAGACCTTTCAGTTCTGAGGGGTCCTTTCCAAACCTAAAGCCAAGGAGTTCCTCGAAACCGATAGCATCTTTAGCTTTCAAGACTTTTCTGAGAGTCCTTTCTACTCCAAGGGATAAGTTGCATTCACCCGAGCTCCATCCAGAAATTACAGTGTTAGACAGGGCAGCCAGAACCAAGACCCCAGGATGCATATGTAATAAGCAGCCTGTCTGATTCAGAACCCTCTGATATTCCCACAGACAGGTTCACCGTAAACAACCATGTAAGCAGAAACACATTGACTCATCTCCGGAATTCATCACTGATGGCACAGAAGTTAATAAAGAAGAATCCCCAGGATCCCCACCTGAAGATGTCACCTTTGGTAAAATTCTATAATTAATGAAACAAAAGGGGAGGGTCCACTGTCAGTCCTTCTCTAGAAGAGTCTGTGTTCTTGGAGGCCTTTGGTTCCAAACCATCAGTGGTCCTGAGTGGTACTTCTGTTGACCCTTTAATGGACCTAATGGCACAATGGGCACGGAAGAACACAAATGTGGTGGAAGCCATATGTAATAAAACTAATAAAATTTTATCTGCATGTTCTGATAGAAAACATTGGAGCAAGGGACCACCTGTAAGATGCAATGGTGGTAGCTGCAGCAACCAAAAAAAAAGAACTCTCAGAAGAGAGCACCTTGGTCCTTCCCCTCAATAGAGTGTCCAGGGCATTGGATCATTTTGGGAAATGTGCCTATGCTTTGGCGTCCTTTGCTGTTCAGGTACTGAACTACTTAGCTCATGTCACTTAATTCCGGAGGGATTTGACCAAGGGGATTTCCAACTCTCTTGAAGGGGTCCTGCCTACAGAAAAGGTGGATTCTCAGCTGTCAACCCCACGATCATCAGTTAATGTGGCCAGGAGGCTGATTTTCAATGCAGCTGATGGTACAGCGAGAGCAACAGGCACCAACATTACAGTTCACCAGCATGGTTAGATGCATGTAATTTTGCAGAAAGTTTCAAGACATCCTTCATCAATGCCCCTTTTGATGGGTCCATCTTATTTGGACCAAAGGTGAAAGAGACTTTAACTAGATGTCAGCAAGATGGTAAGACCATCTCTGCTGTCAGCATCAAATTCACCACTCCTCAGAGATCCTTTTCCAAGAATGGTTTAGGAAATGACAAGGTTCCTTCCAAGTCCTTTTTAGTGACAGGCCTCCCCATGACCAAGGGGGTGGACATCAGAACAGACATTACTCAAGGGGCAGAAACGGACCACAGAATCAGGGTTGTAGAGGACCCATCTACAAGAAACCCTTCTTTTGCCCCTGAGAGGTTGCCCGACTGCTTCTCTCTGGACTCAGTCAGGGGGTGTTTGTCTTTGCACCCATTTGCCTGGCAAAGCATAACAACAGACTCCTGGGTGCTAAACATTATTTCCAGAGGCTATTTAACTCCATTTTCCATTCCTCCAAAATGAAGGAGACTAGTTCCCAATGTTCTACCCAGCCAGAAGGATCTAGCAGTAGCAGAAATTTCAAAGCTACTAGAAAAAGAGTGATCTATCCAGTCCCCAAGGCCAACACAGATCCTAAGTCTACTTGAGGTTCTTTTTTGGTTCCAAAGAAGACAGGGTACTTCAGACCCATATTGGACCTGAGCTGTCTAAACCTGTTCTTGAGACAGACACAAAATTCCAGATGGTCACAATTCAGTCCATTTTGCCTCTGTTGAGGAAGGATACTTGAATGTGCTCAGTAGATCTCAGGGACACACAGTTACAAAAAGATAGACTTTCAAGGAGATTTCTCCATTTCCAGTTGGGAGCTTATCATTTTCAGGTCAGAGCTCTGCCCTTCAGTCTCACCACAGCCACCAGGGTGTTCACCAGGATGATGACAGTAGTAGCAGCATGACTCCATCTGCTGGGTGTCCAGGTCTTCCCATATCTAGACTACTGTCTTCTAACAGCTACCATGAGTGTTAACATTGTGTCAACACAGAGACTTCTTGCTCCAGTCACTTCAGAGGCTTGGCATCACCATCAACTGGGAGAAGAATCAAGTCACCCCTTCTCAAAAACTAGAGTTCATCTGATGCCAACTAAACACACACCGTCAAATCAGCCTTCGCCCTCTCAGAGCTCTTTCCATCCAGATGACTGCTTCAGCTCTACTGAGACATCTTTCTCCCCAAGTAAGAGGAACCATGCTGTTAGTTTCATGGATTTTGGATGCTAGCCCTAATGGCATCCACTATACTGCTGGGACCCTTAGCAAGATTCCGCATGAGATTTCTTCAGTGGACACTGGCTATACAGTGGTCTCAGAATCATCATCCTCTCCATGCACAGGTAAAGATCACTCCAGTTTGCAGAAATCATGTATCATGGTGGATTACATCCCTTCCTTCAAAGAAGGTCTCCCCTTTGTAAGGGACTCTCCCGTTTGGGGGGGGGGTGGCATTTTGAGGGAAAAATCTGTCCAAGGCTCCTGGTCACAAACACAGACAAAACTTCACATCAACATTCTGGAGATGAGAGCTGTCCTCCTAGCATTGCAGGCCTTTCAGGATGCTCTTCCCAGTGGTGTGATAGCCATTCAGACAGACAGTATATCAATAGTATGGTACCTAAA
The DNA here is from genome assembly GCF_019279795.1 of Protopterus annectens. Taxonomy (NCBI): domain Eukaryota; kingdom Metazoa; phylum Chordata; order Ceratodontiformes; family Protopteridae; genus Protopterus; species Protopterus annectens. The sequence continues at coordinate 1,158,295,513 of NC_056739.1, forward strand.
CAAAGAACGGAGAACACGCTTTTACCCATTGTGTTGCAAGGCGATGAGGGTATGGCAATGGGCAATGTCTTCATTTCACTTTCTAAATGCAGCGCACTTCCCAGGGAGTTTCAGTGTTCTAGCAGGGAAACTGAGCAGATGTATTCTGAAGCCTCACAAGTAGTCCATAATCTCAGTATTAGAGGCAGAGATTTTCAGTCGGTGGGGGCAGCGTTGCTGAAATCTCTCTGCATCCTATCTCAACAAAAAATGCAGCTGTTACTTTGCCCTGATCACTCTACAGGGACAATCACAGAGGGACACTCTTGTCCATCTTTGGCCCCAGGGACTCCTGTATGCCTTTCATCCTCTTCCACTAATGAACAAATTCCTACAGAAAGCAGGGATGTGCAAGGCCAGAGTAATCCTTATAGCCCCCTTTTGGTCTTGACAAATATGGTTTCCTATGACCTCTATTAATCCATCTTCCCTGGATGCCGGACCATTTCCCAGATGATCTGTCACATCCCTCTTGCTTGTCTTCTCCAGATCAGAAGTCCATGAAATTAACTGCATGTTTCCTCCAATTCTGAAAATAGCCAGATATGCCAGGCTGTCCCCTGCAGTGATGCACATTTTAACAGCTTCACTAAACATTTCTGTTACCAAAGTCTACCATATTAAATGGAAAGAATTTTCCATATTGGCATATTCTAAAGGTATAGACCCATTCTCAGATCCAGTACCTACTATCCTACAGTTCATTTCAGAATTATTTCACGCCAACTCCAGCTATTTCACCATCAAAATACAGGTAATGGCAATTTCCAATTTTCATATAGGATTCGACAATTCCTCCATAGCCTCCCTTAAAATTTTCAAAAGCCTTCTTACAGGGTACCTTCCTTCTTAGACCACCTATTAGAGATCCAGTACCTCCTTGCGACATTACAGTTATGCTAGAAACTTTGACATAATCGCCATTTGAACCAGCAGCAACAGCAGTTATCAAATTTCTCTCTCTTGGAAAACTATTTTTCTGGTACCAATTACATCAGCCCAAAGAATTACAAATAGGGTTACTTTGAGAACTAATCCTTCCTTTTTACCAAAGGTGGCATCCAAGTCCAACTTAAATCACTCTTTTCATCTACCAGTTTTCTTTCCAAAATTTTCTAATAAAGGGGAATACATCTTGCGTGCGTTGGACTTTCACTGCTAGTTACGTTTTTACTTACACAGGACAAGACCCTTCAGAAAATCTGATCAATTGTTTGTGTCTTAAATTGGGGAAAGCAGTTTCCTATCCAGTTGGCTGTCAAAATATATTTCATTTGTGTATGCATTGAAAGGCTTACCGTTATCATCCAAACCAAAAGTGCATTCAACCAGAGCAGTAGCTACATCAGCAGCATTTGCTAACAGACTTCCTATTAATGACATCTGTGCAGCAGCTACTAGGTCAACACTGCACTCCTTTATTTCCCATTACAAATTGGATGAACAATCAAGACCTCGTTTGTCCTTTGGCTCCAACTTTCACTGGGATATCCTTCCATGAATCCGCCCAGGCTTTAGTGCTTGGGAATCTGTCCCACATTGAATTGGATGAAATTAGACAACATTGGATATGAAAATTATGTACTCACTATAATGATAGAGCCATGTCGTCTGTTTTTCATCCTGTTCAACATCCCTTCTGCCAACCCCCATCAAATTGTTACCTTACTCGGAGGGCCAGGTTAAGATTGTAAATTAGTTCTTTCAGAACTTATTGTACTAGTTGTCATGGTCTTGGGATATCTTATTACTTCATACCGGATGCTTTGTTTGCTAGCAGTTAGTCATATCAGTATTTAGCAATACAAACTCTATCTGAGGTGTTGAGGTGGAGCACAGAGCAGAGGGGAGGAGTCAAAGCTCAGGAGCAAAGTCTTCCTAGTCAGTGCTGAGGTCAGATCCCCTCAGATCTGACAACCTACAGTTGAACAGGATGAAAAATAGACAACATGGATCTTTCGATGTCCTTCTATTCATATGCTGCAGTATTCATAACATGAGGGAGTCCACTCCCAGCTGACTGTACTGAAGGCCCTTGTGGTGTCACCCAGTATACAAAAGTCTAATGTTACTGTGAGGTATGTGCAATGCAGCACATCAGTTAGTGTACATCGGCCATAAAGAGGCGTCTGGTATAAAGTGGATGTCAGCACATACTAACCTCAGAACTTTTCTGCCGCCTGTCCGATCGCCTGCTCCGGTCGTCACACTCCAGATAAGTCATGAACTTTGGTTCAGATAAGTACCCCGTTGTTTTTTTTTTTTTTTTTTTTTTTAATTTTGGCTACTGTATTGTGCTGTGATTACATGTCACCTAGGAAGGGCAAGTGTCAGTGTGGAAGGCAGATTCCACATAAGGATTCACACGATCTCTGCTTAGGTCCGGACCACGACCATACTGCCTGTGCTATCTGTAAGGCCTTTGTACCCAAAACCCTTCGCAGCCGTCTAGCTTCCCTGAAATTATGTCTTGAGAATCAGCACCTTAAGTGCTTAGTGATATGCAGGTGGTTTGGGCCCTTCAGATGAGCCACAACATAAAAAGGCCAAGAAGTCATGGCCTGATCTTCCTGTTGCTCCCTTTCTTCCGGGATTCCCTCCCGAGGCTGATGTGGTCCCAGAGACCATCCCAGAATCTGTAGACATCCCTTCAATGGGCACCACAGTGGAAGCCGTGAAGGACCCTACAAGCATGTCCACGAGGGAATCGCAGGCATCCAACTCAGGTGTAGAGAAGAACCACAAATTGTAATTACTGAAGGCCCATGTGGCATCACCCAAATCATCATACTGGAGGATGTGCCTATGGACATCGTACAGTGCAGGCCCATCCACCTTCCACCACATGGAAGCTCCTAAAAAGAAAAAAGTAAAAACTAAGCATGTTACTCTGGTTACCAAGGATCAAGCACTGGATCAGCAGGTCTTCTCCCAAGGCCTATTCAATGCCTTTGTGGCTGTACGTAAGACCTTGGCTCCTTCCTACTCTTCTCCAGTCCTTCCTCCCTACACTCCCTTAAAGAGAACCTGTGAGGATATTTCCTCAGATGATGAGGAGTCATCAGGAGACAAATCCCTGGCTTATTCAACCCAAATTTCATCCCCTTTGGGTTACACCTCACCTGAAGAGGAATTTAATGGTACAGATTCTCCTGGGGAGAAAATTTCCCTTAGGGAAACTATTCTGAAGATGAAAGAATTATTCAAATGGGACTGTTGCCAAGTGTCTGACGTACAAAAGAGGCATTATGATCTCCTTCAGATGGACTCTCCCTCTCCATCTGCCATTCCCCCTGTCCTACAGGCCTTCTTAGATGTCCTTACAGCTGCTTCTAAATGCCCAGACATCCAGCCTCCAGCTTCCAAGTGGCCAGATAGATTGTGTGGGGTGCCTGAGGACTCCAAGTTCCTTTTTACAGCCCCCTACCAGTCTGTAGACTTAGCTACCATATCAGTTTCTGCAGAAAAGGTATCCAAATTATTGCCATCTACCTCCTTGCTTCCCTCAGACAAGGAAAGCAAAGTCATGGAGAGATTAGGGAAAAAAGTATATACCTCTGCTACTTGGGCCATCAGGGCAATTAATTATCAAACTCTTATGGCCAGATATTCCGTTAGCACTCTTATCAGATGCAGGAAAGCTCCTTTCTGAGCTCCCTGATTCTCTTAACAAAGCTAAGCTATCCTCCATTCTCAATTCTTCTGCCCAGGTTACAAGGCGCTCCATCCATTGCAATTATGATGTTGTGGAGGCCTCAGCCAGGGCTGCTGCATCTGGGTCTGTCCTGAGGAGGTATTCATGACTCAGGCTACAACCCTTGCCTGATAATATTAAAGCCAAGCTAATGGATGCCCCTCTGGACAACAAAGCCTTGTTTGGAAACTCGGTCACTGAACTGTTTAAATCTCTTCAAGAAAAGAGCAAGGATCTTCAGGATCTAAAACATATCTTTGTTTCCCCTGTCCCTAGGTTCCAGAGGGATTACCCTACCAAAACTACTTTTGTCAGAAAGCCAGCTAGACCACCATCTACCAAAGGTAAGAGGGATTCCAGGAACAAATGCCTTCAAAGTCTGCTTCCTCTACTCCCACTCAGAAACAGCCCTTTGAGGCTATGCCTGGTAGTGTGTAACTACCTGCCACCAGGTCCATCTACTCCTTTGTCTCTTTGCCGCTCTGTTTCTTCCCCTGCTTGGAAAAGATAACCTAGGACTCTTGGGTCCTTTCTGTCATCCAACAAGGATATTTCATGGTGTGGGAAACTCTTCCCTCCTTCAGGGGCATCCCACAAACACAAAAAGTCAACTGGAATTTTTTCCTCCAAGTCATATCCAGCCTTCTCTCTCAAAGCACTATTCAGGAAGTCCCACTCTCTCAAGTGGGAAAAGGATTTTACTCCAGGATGTTTCTGGTTCCCAGGAAGGATGGCACCTGGAGACCCATTCTAGACTTTTCCCATCTAAATACATTTCTGAAAGTCCCCACCTTTCGGATGCTGACTTTGCCCACTCTTCGCCTACTCATACTTCCCCAGGCCTTTAAGGTGTCATTAGACATCAAAGATGCCTACCTTCATATCCCCATTCATCTCCAGTTCAGGAAATATTTTTGCTTTTCTGTTGCTTCCCCACATTTTCAGTTCTGTGCTTTGCTCTTTGGTCTGTCTAAGGCACAAAATGCTTAGCTCCTGTCATAGCCTGCTGCAGACTACAGGGTATATAGATTTTTCCTTGCCTACACTGTCTTCTTATCCAGGCCCCTTCTCCAGACATCCTTCAGGAGAATCTCTCCTTCATGGTGTCTCTCCTGGAGAGTCTAGGTTTCACAATAAGCTATATAAAGTCTGCTCTGACCTCTTCCCAAGACCACATTTTTCTTGGCTGCAGGATTTAAATTCCTTACCTCCACAAAAATTAAAAGAAAGATACCTCTCCGCTACCAAAGGTGGAACAGGCAAATGAGACTAAATAAAATCAGAAGGTCTAATTCCACCACCACGGTCAGGAAAAATTTTAATGAACAAATAAAACTTGTGAACACTAAAACAAAATAAACTGTAGTTCAACGTCCCTTCTGTATACGATAAGCACTTTCGAATTATCTTCATCAGATCATGAGAAAAAAAGGGACTCAAAGTTTCTATTTGTAACCAGCCTGTCAGACTGATAGCCTATGAAAGAAGACTTCCGTGCTTAAAGGCATAGTACATATTTTTTGTCATGTCTCTCTGGTATTGCACCAATAATACTTCTTCAAAACAGGCACGCCTCTTTTTTTAACTTATCTTTGGTCTCCTAGCCTTCAGAATCTGTCTAAGTGGAACTATGAGATTAAGACCTGGTGGTCGATCCGCCCGCAAGTTAATAATCCACTTTATTTCTTCTTTCTCAGTTTTATTTACAATGTGCCCTTTCTTTTGACTGCTGTAAATGACTTCCAATACTTTAAATAAGAAAGAGTGTGTAACATTCTGCTTTGTGTGTGTTGCTAATGCATTGCGTTTATCTAGATCACGTATGTCTTGGAGATGTCTTTGTATCCTCTGCTTGAACATTTGGTCGGTTTTACCAACATAAAAAGCAGAGCAGAGTTTGCATGTAGCTAAATATACAACATGCGGAGTAGTGCATGTGGTTGTACAAAAACTTCTGTGCACAACTCCTGTAATAGGATGAGCAAACTCATTGCCATGATCGATGTAAGGGCAAGCCGTATGTTTCCCACAGGCCATAATCCCTTTATTAACTGGTTTATTGGTTCTTTCAAAACCATCTTTCCCACAAAGTAATCTCTTCAAATTTTTCTTGTTTTTGTAAGTGAAATGTGGAAAATCTCCCACGATTTCATGTAATTTCATGTCCTGTTTCAATATAGGCCTATCTTGCATTCCATCCATTTCATTAGACTTAAGTGAGTTTGTTATAGACTTAAAATGTTTTGGGCGAAATGTATCACTGAAAAATATTTATGGCAATAGAAAGGCTAAAGCTAGCAGTTTTGTTCCTACAAACCATCCAGCAGTTGACCTTTTTATACGCATGTGTGTTGATGAAGTGGAATGGATTAGACAAGGCACACATCAGAACAAACTTTATCATAATATAACCATAGAAGAAAAAGAAGTGTTATCCAAGTTACAGAGACACACTAGTATTATCCTGAAACCTGCTGACAAGAGAGGGGCTATTGTGATCTTAGATGCAAGATGGTATAAAGATAAGATGCTAAATATGCTCAAGGATGAAAGGACCTATGAAAAAATAACTACAAGGAAATTAGACATGCTGATCCAGAAAGTACATCGTGGCATACAGGAAATGCTATTGGATAATACCATCAGTCAAGCACAAATGTATTTTTTCGATGCACCTATCCCAACCATAGGAGGACTTCCCAAGATGCACAAAAGCCTTATTGACCCACCACTACGACCAATTGTAGGTCAAGGATGGATAACGGACACCTGATCCATGTATGTGGAATCTGAACTGAAAACCTTATTGACCAAATTTAGCACGATCTTGCATGATACAGGAGATTTCCTGCATAAATTGCAAAGGACTATGAGTACAGTAGTGGACACGTCCAACCTTTGGCTGGTAACTATGGACATAGGCAGTTTATTCACTTCTGTTCCTAATGATTATGGGATAGAAGCTATTAGGACTGTAGTGACACGTGAGATGTCAGACCATAAAGCGTACCAACTTTGTAAATTACTTGGCTTGATGGGGAAGATTTGTATTGACAAAAATGGGGGGGTAGCAATGGGTACTCCATGTGCGAATAGTTACTCGAATCTGGTCCTTAATGAATGGGAAACTCAGTATATCTTTACTGATGAGAATCCTTGGAGAGTAAACATCTTATATTATGGACGTTTTTTAGGCGACCTCTTCCTGATATGGCAGGGTAATGAAAATGACCTGATGGCATTACTAGAATATATGAATCATACTACCAATTTCCTAGTATTTACAGGACATTGGTCCCAGAATCATATTGAGTTTGTTGATGTCAGTGTTGTTCTGATGGAAAATGGTACAATAGAAACGAATATGTTCAGGAAAGTGACTTGGAGAAATCATTATCTTTGCAAAAATAGTATGCACCCTCGACATATTACTAGAAACATTATGCATAATGAGGTTCCTCGCATTTCTAGACTTTGTACACAGGATGAGGACTTTGAGAAAGAAAGCAATACATTATGCCAATATTTGGAACAAAGAGGCTATTCAAGAAAATATTTATTTATCTGTACTGAAGATAAATGTAAACTGAGGAGAGTAAAAGGAACTCCCTATTACAAAAATTGTACCACAAACTATAAAGAAAACGATTCAATCATGAACGAAGAAAATAAGATCAGTTTAATGCTCACTCATGGGGCAGACAATCAAGGAATCACTTGTATAATTAGGAGATATTGGCCTATATTGACATAAATTATGTGAAGTCGTGGGAGATTTTCCATGTTTCATTTACAAAAACAAGAAAGGTTTGAAGAGATTACTTTGTGGGAAAGATGGTTTTGAAAGAACTAATAAACCAGTTAATAAAGAGACTATGGCCTGTGGGAAATGTACAGCTTGCCCTTATATCGATCATGGAGTTGAGTTTGTTCATCCCATTACAGGATTTGTGCACAGAATTTTTTGTACAGCCACATGCACTACGACGCATGTTGTATATTTAGCTACATGCAAACTCTGCTTTGCTTTTTATGTCGCTATAACCGACCAAATGTTCAAGCAGAGGGATACAAAGACAAGACATCTCCGAGACATACGTGATCTAGATGAACACAATGCGTTAACAACACACACAAAGCAGAATGTTACACACACTTTCTTATTTAAAGTATTGGAAGTCATTTATAGCATTCAAAAGAAAGAGGACATTGTAAATAAAACTGAGAAAGAAGAAATAAAGTGGATTATTAACTTGCAGGCGGATCGATCACCAGGTCTTAATCTCATAGTTCCACTCAGACCGATTCTTAAGGCCAGGAGACCAAAGATAGGTTAAAAAAGAGGTGTGCCTGTTTTTAAGAAGTATTATTGGTGCAATACCAGAGAGACGTGACAAAAAATGTGTTATGCCTTTAAGCACGGAAGTCTTCTTTCATAGGCTATCAGTCTGATAGGCTGGTTACAAATAGAAACTGAGTCCCTTTTTTTTTGCCAATCTGATGAAGATAATTCGAAAATGCTTATCGTATGCAGAAGGGATGTTGAACTAAAGTTTATTTTGTTTTAGTGTTCACAAGTTTTATTTGTTCATTAAAATTTTTCCTGACCGTGGTGGTGGAATTAGGCTTTCTGATTTTATTTACCTCCAGAAAAGATCTAGTCCCTAGCCTCCTATTTCTAGGACCTCTTGCCCCTTCATTTTCTGACTGCAAGGGGCTTTCTTCGTCTCTTGGGGTTCATGGCCTCAACAATTCCCATGCTCTCTTTAGCCAAGTTGCACATGAGAAAGTTCCAGTTGTTCTTGAGGACAGTTTGGATGCAGCACTCCCACTCTCTGGACTTTGTTATCCCACTCCTCTTCTGCTTGAAAAGGGAGTTAGACTGCTGGATACTTTAGGTGGCAAGGAATCCAGGTGTACCCTTACAAACCACCTCTTCCCACTCGAGCTGTACACAGGTGCTTCAGATGTAGGAGGGGGGTGCAATACTAGAATCCTGGAAGGTCAGCAATGTCTGGTCTCTAACCCAAACAGAGAAGCACATCAAAATAAAGGAAACAAAGGTCTTGATTTTTGCACCCCAAATCTTCAAACCTGTGCTTTCCCCAGGGGTCTTAAGGTGGTTCACAGACAACACTACTGTCCTCTGGTATGTCAAAAAAAAGGGGGGGGGGCGACAAAGTTTTATCTCCTCTGCAGACTAGCTTTACAGACCAGGGAGCTATGCAGAGTCAAGTCTCTCTTCAGGCTGTCTACATTCCCTGAATTCAGAATGTTGTGGCAGACACATTCACACTCAGCAGGTCCATGACTCAATCTCACGAATGGATGTTACACAGGGATGTGTTTATGGACCTGGTCCATCGATAGGGTATACCTCAGATAGATCTCTGTTTCCCCGATGAAGATAACTTCCCAAATATTTTGACAGGATCCCACATCCCTTGGCATGGAAGGTGGATGTTTTTTCCTTTTCTTGGAAGGGGATGTTTCTGTATGCATTCCCCCCCTTCCCACTTTTCCAAAAGGTTCTGTTGAAAATCCAGCAGGAACAGCCAAAAATTTTGCTGGTGACCCCTTTTGGCCAAGACAGCATTGGTCCCCCCTCCTTCTACATTTAGCCAAGGGCAATCACCACAAGTTACCCCACAGGATGGACGTACTCACACAGGACTATGGAACTGTACTACATCCACAGATGTCAACTCTAAACTGACTCTGTGGGTGATAGGGTTTTGATTCCCTTCAGACGCCTTTTTTCTGAGGATGTGCTTCAAGTTCTCCAGGAGGCCAGAAAACCCAATACTAGGAAATCCTGTGTTTCCAAATGGAAGAGGTTTTTCCATTTGGTGTCTCAAAAAGGATTTACAGCCACTGTTAGGACAAAACCACTGGGACAGCTACTATCTGTGTGAATTAATAAAGTGCAGGTTGTCTTACTCTTCTGTTAAAGGCCATCTTTCTCTTTCTGCTGTCTTTGCATGTCTGCTTATGTCTCCATCCTTAGCTTCTAAGTTGGAAGTTAAACTGTTCTTAAAAGGCATCCTTCACATCAGACCACCAAGGAAACCAGTTCCTCCTCCTTGGAATCTAAATTTTGTTTTGGCGAAACTTACCCTGGCCCCATTTGAGCCAGCAAGTTCCTCTTCTCTACAACATTGTACCTGGAAAACTGTTCTCATGGCAATTACTTCTGCCAGAATGGTTTCTGAGTTACAAGCTCTGATGTCTACCTCCCCCGTCACTGTCTTCCACAGGGGTTGGGTCTGTTTGTGCACTAACCCCTCTTTTATGCCCAAGGTGGTTAATGAGTTATCTCTCAATCAGTCTATCAACTTTCCAACCTTTTTTTTTAAATCCTCCAGTGAGAGGATTCTGCATAGCTTAGACATGCACAGGCAACTCAGATACTACCTGAACAAAACTGAACCTATCCACAAATCTGAATGCCTGTTTGTTTGTTTCTTATCACCTAAGAGCCCTAGGTCAACCTGTTTCCAACAGACGATCTCCTCTTGGATTTCTAAATCTATTTCTTTTTGTTATTTAGCCAATGGAGAGAGTATTTTTTTCTCCTGTGAGGGCACATTCCACTAGAGCAGTGTCCTCTTCTGGAGCCTTCTTTAAGGGTTTGGACACGTTGTTCTATCCTGGAGGCAGCAACCTGGTCTTCTGTTCATACATTTACTAAATACTTTAAACTAGTTGTCATCTACAGGCGCAAGGCTGGGTTTGCCAGAGCTATTCTGCATGGTTTTGTGGAAAATGCTTCTGCTCCTCTGCCCAACTCTTCCTCTGCATGAGTTTTGGCACTATCTCTCATGTTATGAGTACTGCGGCATATGAATAGAAGGACATAGAATAATTGTGTAAAATCTTACCATAACCATTGATGTCCTTCTCTTCTATATGGTGTAGTATTACTTACCCACCCTGCCTTCCCACTCATGCTTGCCTAGCCCCTGGTGGCATGTTTTCCTTACCTAAGATCAGGCTGGTGCTTTGTGACATTCAGTTCTGAGGTTGGTACATGCTGATGTCCGCATTATACCAGATGTCTCTTTATGGCCAATGTACGTTAGCTGATGTGTGGTGTCACACGTACCTCACAGTAGCATTAGACTTTTGTATACTGGCCAGACTTACAAGTCAGCTGGGGGCAGACTCCTGCATGTTATGAATACTGCAGCATATAGAAGAGAAGGACATCTATGGTTATGGTAAGATTTTTTTATACAACTGTTCTTTATGGTGAGTATATCATTTTCATGATTGTCTATGCACTTTATCTTCTACCTCTTCCATTTTTTTGAAACGGCTGTTCATGAGAGGCCGCATAGTCAGCCAACCTTTTCATTTCAGCCCCTGATTTTTGCAATTTTATCAGTTCATCTGAATAGCTACATAAATCTTTTTGTATATTCCAGACTTTGTTGTTTGAGTTGATATATTCCTTCCTTGTTTCATTTATGTTACTCACCTCTGAGTACATTTGATTTATTTTTTCCTTTAAGTTACTGAAAGCCATCTCTTGTACCAAAGGTGTGATGCTTGAACTGCTTTTTGCTGATCAGCTGCAGGATTCTTCCTAGCCATTTTTTTCATTTCACCTTTTCTGGTTGATTTTCTTTCAAATTGTCTAAATTTCTTTTGTGCTGTCATCCAGACAGCATACTTACTAGCCAGTAATTGAATGTTTTCCAGGTTGGCAGTACCACTGGCTTTTATTTATCAGTTTATTTTCACACTGGAAGAACAGAAATAAAACTGTTGACCAGTGAGCAGCCATCTTAGAAGTCATATTTTGCCCCTTTTTTATCTTGTCAGTACAGTATAAACAGATAATTTAGCTATTTTTAACTTCAGCTTTGATTTTGGTATAGAACTTATCTATTAAACACTTAGGCATAACATGAAGAGAAGCAATTAACGGAGCACACACAAAAAAGTTATTACAAATTATTAAAAATGTTAAATTTGCAGAATAGTTTGATGTTTAAGTACTTTGAATGCTGTAACCTAAAATGTATCAGTGAGTAAACAGATATAGTGTACTAACAACTGTAAAGCAGAAAACACTATAGTAGCAGCTTAAATCTAGCAGTGTAACAAAACAAGCCAGCCTTGAAAGCTGCTCTTGAAGTACAGTAAACCAACAATGTGTCAAATAATTATGTGCAGGTTGCTGAATAAAATTCCAGGATGCCCTGTTGCTGAAAACAGAGCCAGCAAATCCAAATAGATAGCCAGAGTCCCATCATTCCCATGTATCCCACTGCATCTGGTAGACAAATGGTATGTTTGGCCCCTTAAGAACACCATAAGTTGACACAAATGCTCCAGATACAAAATCTGGAAAATGTCTCCATTTAACTGCTCAAGTGAAGAAGATTGACAGCTAATGAGGTTCAAACAGCCCTAGAGCACAGGCAGTGGGACAGTATAGAAACACATTTAAGCCTGGAAACAATTCTAGAAAACAAGTTGTGTTAATTAACAGTATGGAAAGGTTCAGTGGATCTAAAATAACTTCTGTAAAACACAGACTGTTAACATCACCATGAAGCATTCATTGAAGAGTGTTGGTAGCAGGATAATGATACAGAGTAATAACAACCTGAGAAACTCCAAGCTGAACGGTACCCAAAGCAGTTTGCACCCTAATCAGGTTTGTGCATTCACAGCAATAAAATAAGATTTCCAAGTTTACAAGTTGGCAAGCAAGTACAATAGAAGTATTCAGAGTCCAAGTGGCAACTAATGTAAAAAGAGTGTTTCATGTGTAGGTAGTCACCAACTGCAGTGTTTGGACAATGTCCCTTTGAACTGCAATCATAAAAATCAGAATTAATTTCTAAGTACACAAATGTAGCTACTCAAAGTTTCCATACCTGATGTCTGACAGTAGCTTATGCTTTGCAGAAGCAAAATCTAAGGGGTCTTTGCCTTACCCAGTTCTTTTGGTTGTTTTAACTTTCATGTCGTTCAAGTCTATTTGTTTCTCCAACCTCTAACAACAACATATAGTCCTAAATTGTGTTTCCTGCATCTTGTCCTCCATTTCACTTTTTGTTTGCTCAAGCAATTTAACTGTGTGTGTGTGTATGTGTTGCTTTTCTTTGTATCATAGCGAGTTGCTGCCTGCTTAACCAGATTCACTACCAGCTGGCTGTGCAGTTACTTGGCATTCTCAGTGAAAGTGACTTACAGTCTTTACATGCAAACTTCAAACCGCCTTGTTAAGTTGTATAACTCTATTACTGTGGCTTCTGTGTTATTGGCTACCTTGATCAGTTCAGTCTTAACACATTTTTAACCTGTCTAGGCGAAGGCTTCATTCTAACTCCTGAGCTGATTCTCTTGAAATACCCTGCTACTGTAACACAGTCAACTTCTTGCATTTCAACACACTAAACATGTTTGCTTAAGATCATGTCAAATCAACTACTTTTAATAGTTTTATTAACAGCTTTGACTGTCAAGCAAGTGCATTCAGAAAGCATGTACCATGTATGCATCTTCATTATGATATTCTGTTGTCACATTTCCAGGGTATACATCCTATCTTAAATAAATTGGGCTGTTACAGAAAAAAAAAATCTTTCAAAACTACTACTCCACTTTGTTTCCTGTTTTTTTCTCTTGGGGGTTGAAATCTGAACTTCTCCATATATGCCCTACATACTCAAGTGCACTTGAACCATTAGTCATTCCCAGTTCAACTTTAATCAGTTGAGGTTTTTCTTTTTGTCTTCTTTGAGGTGCTGTCACTTTGAATCTGCCTGCATAAAATCATCTTTCATCAGAACAGAGCACCATGCTTATTATATTGCTTTGACAGTATCTTGCTGAAACTCTGACCTTTTCTTGTCCAGCCTCTCCTTTTAAGTATAATCCATTCCCAATTAATATAATTTCATCCCATATTGTAACATGCATCTCATTGTTTCAGCTGTCATAGACTCTCAGTTCTTTTTTTTTTTTTGTTTCAGTATTTCATTCTGAGGGCAGCAGCAGCACTTACTTTTCATCATTATCCTTCTATACTCCAGACTTTCATTTATGTTCTCTCCATCCAGTTGCCTTCTAGTCAGTACAGAACATAGCCCCGCTTAATAAAAGCCCCCTCTACCCATCCTGTAACCTAGCTGGAGTCAGGGAAACAAATTTTTTCACTTATTTTCCCTTCACCTTTCTCTCTAGCCTAAAAAGTTAGTTAACACAGCTGGCACTTACAGAGCATATACCTTTTTCATTTATATCTCTGTTCCATCTTTTCTATTACTCAGTCACAATTTTCTAATTATATTTGTCAGTTCTTGAATACCTCAGATGCATTTTACCACAGTCACCTAGATTAATAACCAACACAGGATGAGGAAGCACTGAACAAATTTTTCAGTCCTTCGGTTCTATCTCTTATCTTAGTGTGCTTTGTCACTAACAGTCAAGCAGAATTGGCCACAGCTTGTAATCTCTCTGCATTATTCTTGTCAGATCTCCCTCTCCATGCAGTCTTTATATACATTTGATGATTGGAATCAACCATCTAGAGAGAGAAAACTTAAATTATATAAACTTTATAACGTGCAAATGCATTTTTTTTATTTATTTTTTATCCTCCCTCTGCCTGACAGCCATCAGCTTCCTGCGATCGTTTGGCCCATTCATTCACTGTAGGGAGAAGACTGATTATGGAGTCTATCATGAAGGCGAGCAGTAGTTTTTTTTTTTTTTTGGTTAAGGCCATAAATGACATAAAGGCTAACTATGCCTACATCTTTGGGTGTGTCCATTCTTGCTCACAACCCATGAAGGCTGCCTCCTGGAGTTAGCTTGGCAAAGCCAATCACATATCTGTCCCCCTAATGCTATACAGTAGCTGTCAGTATTGCTGCAGACTGGAGCACTTCCCTTTCACCCTGACAGGTATGCTGCCATTAGCTGATTATTCCCATCCTTCTCTGCCCTCTCTTCAGAGCTGAAACTGCTAATTAATCTTGAGTTGTCTTGTCTTATAGTCAGAGTTTTTTACTGTACCATAGAGTCGGTTATCCCCTTTCCTTCTTTTTATTCTTCTTCTTCACTAAGCTTACATCCCATATTTGAGTCTTAATACAAAGTTACTGCTTTTAAGATTACTTCATACTGTTACTAGGATTCTTTCTGTGCAGCTGACCTTCATCTTAAATGTATCCCCCACTTGATTGTTTCACCTTCTTCATATCATCAGCCTTTTCTGTAATGTTACCAGTTCAGTTGTAAACAATGTTTTATTTTTATATCCTTGAACATTAAAAATTGAATGTACCTAATGTATTGTTAATAACTTCGCAGTGGACAGATCCCCTAGAGACCCTCAAACAGAACTCATTGAACTTCAGATTACACTAAACAGGACCAACTACCAGTTCTTATCCTAGTGGGCACTCTCTGTATGTCCCCTGAAAATCAAATAAGATTCTTAAATCTCACAAAAAAAAGAGAACAAGAATGCTGCCACTTCCATGACAACTGGTAAAACTAGTCCAAAAAGAAAAGCTTGGCACAAAATGTTGAACTTCTCAGACTGACCAGGTATTTCATAAAAATATAGTTTAATAAGAATCTGTAAGAAACATTAAGCACTTTTGTCCCCCAGAAAATCTCTGAGGATACGAGACTTCATCAGATTAGAAAAAACAGCTAGGACCAGCTTTGAGGTTAACTGCCACTCCAGACACAAAATATTCACAAAGAACAAGATAAATATTTCCTGTAAAATTATAAAAAGCATAAAAATATGCATATTTGTATATTAAAGAGCATATATCAGTCATTTACAATAGTTCAACAGCAAATCTTTTCTTTAGTGTAGGTTTCAAGCTTACAGCTGCATTAATACCAGGTAGAGAGTCTGCTAGCATAGTCTCCAGTCTGTTATTCAAATCACAGACTAGAGACTTCAGTATGAATGGATAGTGAAACAAGCTATTGTAAGAGCATATACCAATGTACACCACATAATTAGACTTGCAGTTATAGCTCTCAACTGTACAGATTTTTGCATCATATTTTTGGTCTTTTTCTCATAACAAATTACTGAGGACAGAAGACACTAAATAGTGGTATACTTTTGAGTTTCAGACTTCATATCCTTCAGAAAATTTATGCTAACACAAACCCTGTTACTCTAACAACTTTCTAAGTTTCTAAGAGCGATGTTTAAAATATGTCCCTGTTTTTGAGCTTTTGTCCCCCCATTATTTTAGATTTTGTACAGCTTTTTGTGCTGAGAGGTGGAGATAGTATGCTTGCAGTTAAAAAAAAAAAAAAAACATTGAAAACTGTTGGAGCAGTAGACATTGGGACCTTTGTAAATACATTTACACATACTGCAGTCATAACATTTGTGTTTTCTTACTCTAAGCAATGATGTTACTTCTTTTCAAATTTTCAAATATGTTTTTAAATTATAACCCTTTTGTAAACATATCTGAGAATCTCACCATCATGTGTACTCGTTTGTTTGTTTCTTTCTTTCAGCTTTTCCCGGTTAGGGGTCGCCACGGCGGAACTCCGGTCTGCTAATGATTGGCAGTAGATTTTTACGTGCCGAGTTGCCAGCCCTGATGCACAACCTTCAACGAAGGTACGCCCATTCACACATGTCTTCACACAGAAGACGCTCTAGCTGAGAATTGAACAGGACAACGTCTTACTGTGAGGCGACAGTGCTACCGCAGCACCACCACCGCAGTATCATGTGTACTCCTCATTACTACCACTTAAAATATTCCAACTTTCACTGATTACTTTTTTGTTGTCTAGCTATTACTTCTGTGGCTGATGCACATGGCTGTATTCCAATTACCTTCAGTGCTGCAGTAAAGTGTCTTTTGCATAACCTCTGCCTTGAAATGTTTGTATCAGCAAAGAACCTATTTTTTTTTTTTTTACTTATCACTGTCTGTAGTTAAATTGTTCAACTCATTAAACATACTTTATACTGTGCCATTTTTTGTTGTTTAGGGTGTGTAGTATCAAAATGCAACAAAGAATTGCTCGGTGGGATTTTGTAACTAATATAAACCTCAAGTCTACCATCTTTTTTTATAAACCCAAGTGTCCAGGAAAGTAATACTTACCATATTCCTTGTACAGGTGAACTGAAAAAAACAACTGAGTGTCCTGAGTCATACCACTGAGAAGACTGTCCATTTCATTGTTGGAGCCCTCCCATAGAACAAAATGATCATATGTGAAACTTAACTTTCTGAAAACCATATATATATATAAATATAAATCTATATCTATGTGGGTCTACTTCATATAATCAAAATTCATTTGACCTAAAACTCATTTCACTGACAATGAGCACTGACAGTCTGTAGAGCACTGTAAGGCAAGTAAAAGGTATATGCCCTGTTTCCCACTGTAGTGCAACCCTGGAGTTAGAATATATAGTTAGGGGGTATGGGGGGCAGTTTGATTATATATTCTGTGGTTTGATTTTATATTGTTCAGTAAAACTGAACTTTGTGGGGGGCTATGCCCCACACACCCCCCTAACTATATATTCTAACTCCAGGGTCACACTACAGTGGGGGAACAGGGCATATACCTTTTACTTGCCTTACAGTGCTCAACAGACTGTCAGTGCTCATTGTCAGTGAAATGAGTTTTAGGTCAAATGAATTTTGATCATATGAAATTTGGGTCATATGAAGTAGACCCATATGTATATATATTACTAGGTTTGCAAAACTGGGAGTCTTAGTAGTTCTCATTGCAATTCCTCTTATCTGTTGAAAATAAATGTTCTTAAAACAAAATAAATGTCATTTTAAATGAAAGCTATGCATTTGCCTATAAATTTATTCTTCATTCACAGTATATGTATCATTATTAAGCAGAAAGTGACAATGCATTCATTCCCTACATCAAGGAAAATGATAATTTACAAAAATTTAATATCAATGACCACTAGAATGACATCTTCATTAACAGTAGAGTTTATAATTTTATCCTTGAAATGGAAAGATTGTCTAATAAAAGATGAACATTTGCACACTGACTCTCTGAATTGGAAACGTAATTTTAACCCTTTGGCAGAAACATTGGGTCTTAAAGGGCGATAATCTGCTCCTGTGTGAGCTTCCAGTATTCTGAAAATAGCTCCATTAATGGAGTCTCTGACTTCAGCATATAGTCATTCATTAACTGGGAAATCATCTCTTCAATCAGGCTTTTATAACGCCAACTATCAGTTTTTGTATGTCCTTTATTGATGTCATGCTTACTTTTTATTATTTTATTTAATCAAAATGCCCATTATCCAACATTTTTATTTTTTCCACATAATTGCCAGCATTCTAAATGGTAAAGCCTTCTTCATGAGCTGTTATCAGCCTAATGGATTTATCGTTAGATAGGGTTTTTAAACCCTCTTTTTTGCCAAGAGTTAAATTGTACTATTTTTTGATAAAGCTTTATTCAGAATCTCCGTTATCACTACTTCACTGTTGTTTTCAGAGGCTTGAATTGTTGGCTACAGAGGGTGATTAAACTGGTTAGGTTTATATAAAACCTGTTTATGAATTTCCCTCCCATGTTGCCCTGGGTATTAGATTTTTAAAGTAAACACTGAATTATGTGTATACACTCTGTTCTTGTTTTTACTAATGGTTACATAAAGTAATTTTATTCACAACTGCAGAAGTAGGTCATTGTACAAGTCCATAAATGAAGCCTCCACTGGACCCAAACAGACATGATGCCAACTCCACAAATGCTGATTGACTTAGGCATCTAATTGGCAGATACTTTCTATTTGGTCTCCGTATGTAAATAGGGATGTGACACCAAGCTTTTTAATTGGACTTCCAAGACCCAGGACTTCTCTCTGTGGCCAGACCAGACATGTTGCAATAAAAGAACTTGTAATTTGTATGTAAGTAACTATAGCATGTTATTCTTAAGTATGGGTACAAGCTGTGTTTTAAGTCTACTTTCTGATGAAGTCTCTTAGCAGAAAAAAAATGCTCATCCAAGCTTCAAAGAATGAAATTCTATTATAACTTCTCAACAGATCTGTGGAAAATTATCTAGTAATTTAGTTGGAAGTATTCTTGAACTGTCATTTTGCAAACACCAGCAGATCTACTTTCAGATCAAAAAAAGGTAATCCATACCAACTCATACGTGTAATGTGATCCCTCTGGTTAATTTTTGCTATTCAGTCCAGGTCCCCATGGGGACAGGAAACCAGGATGGTTCACTAGGCGACTCCCTTACCAGTGATGACTTATCCCCTATTTCACATTAGTGATAAATTCACAGATTAATCTGTACCGTAATAAAACTGGTTGAGACTGGTTGATCTGTTCAGGGCAAAACCTGTAACCCAACAGAACTCTTCTGTACTTCATTCCTCTTGCACATAGGAACAGTCTTTCTCTATGTAATTTGTTCAGACTGATATTTTACGTAGGATAACTTTGAAACATGAAAGTCTAAATTCCAGAGCAGTAAAATATTTGCAGAGCAACCTCAGGTAATGCACTCTGTTAATCTAGAGTTGGTCCTGGAGGCCTTCCAAGACCAGCAGAATTTGGGCCAGGTCTGGTGTACAGTTATGTTTTGTCTTCCAGCTCCCTTCCAAGTGTGGAGTTTATCTCTTGATTTTTGCGGCTACTCTTACACAGAGATTCCTCTGTCCTTTTTTTCTCTCTTTCCTTTTATGCTTGTAATGTCTTTAAAAGATGGAAATGTGAGAAGCAAGTAGCATTAGTTTCCTATACATCAGTCTCCTCTTTTTTTTTTTTTTTTTTTTGTCCTAATCTCTCAATTCTGATTTGCATTTCAGGGGCTGCGTACTTCCCATTTAGGGAACATTTGCAGATAGTCCACTACTGAAGTATATTCCTAGGAGATTTTGTATCTGTCATCCTTCCTGTAACCAGATATTCCCAAGAAATCTAATATATTGGAAGAAATATTTGATTAAGGCCATAATGAAGTGTAGACACTTTCTTTCTAATGTCCTGAGGACAGGGTATGTCCTAGCTTTCCTTCCTTCAGCATTTTCAGCTCACCACTAGTGCTGACCTTTACCCATTTAGAATGTTACCTTCCTGACTTGGCTTAAAGTGTGCAATACATTTTCTGAAGTGTACCTTTCTCCTTGCATTTACCTCTCAGGAAATGGTTCTGTCTCAGTTAATTTCCTTTATATAGGAGAAGC
Organism: Protopterus annectens; assembly: GCF_019279795.1. Classification (NCBI taxonomy): domain Eukaryota; kingdom Metazoa; phylum Chordata; order Ceratodontiformes; family Protopteridae; genus Protopterus; species Protopterus annectens. The sequence continues at coordinate 1,158,315,471 of NC_056739.1, forward strand.
TTGTCTTCTCTGTTTTCCCTACCTTTTTGTTGACTTATAACTATTAGAGAAGTTTAGAAATCTTTTTTCTGTCACTTCTTACTGTCCTACAATAGGCTTTTTAAGTGTGAGACCTTTTCTGTTAGTCTCATTGCTTTATTCAGACTAAAAAAGAGGGCCTGTACAAAACTAATCCGGAATTTGTGTCCATGATATTTGAGGAGTTCTGAACCTGTGAGGTGATTTTATATGTATGTGCTCAAGCACATATCCAGTTGCACCTTAATATTCCAAAAGGTGAGGGTGGTACACAGACAGGATAACGGTTTCAGTGGAAGAACTTTATCTACAAGGATGACCATCCTGTCTCTGGTTTATGATTCTGGAATGAAGACAGTAACCAGACACTATCTAGATGACTTTCTAACAGTATTATTCTTTTCACCGTGATAACTATGTGAACCATGCAATTTCTTAAGAAGCACGTTATACCAGAATTTTGGTTAGATCATCTACTTGTTTCTGAACTGTTACTTTTAACGATATTTATGTAACAGATGTTTTAATTTCCTGGAAGACCTTTTAAGCTGTATATCTTGGACATAACTATCCTATCTAGGCCTTCCCACAGAACAGTACTAATCAAGGGTATAGTGTCTTAGGACAGCCACCTAGATCTGTAAGCTGGGGATTTTGTCTTTACCATTTCTTGTAATCAGACCTCTACAGTGTGATGAAAATAAATAAATAAAAATAATGGGTATCTTCCATAATAAAAGGGGGGGGCAGGGTCGGTTAGTTTTCAGAATTTTCAGATTTTGCAAAGTATTTTTTTTTACGTAGTTTCATAGAACGTGGCTAAAAGGGCAAAAATTTGTATCTGAGATACAGGATCAGCCACATTCCTTAAGACTTAAAATAAATAAATAAAAATACACCCTGAAGCAGTAAGTGTCTTCTGACTCTCCTTGCATCCCCTAGTCTTGAGCTGCGGTACTTGGTTTTGTGTAATTTTCACTGTGTCCAAAAGTGGAGAAGCAGGAAGGAGCAGTGCCACATAAGATGAAAATGTGTATGCCCGGGAATGTTTTACATGCTAAGCAGTTGTAATAGATGCCATTCAAGTCCCGTGGGTTCTTATAATCCAGTCTCATTTCCCAGATCTATCATTATAGTAAGTACCCTTAACTTTTAATGTGAGAGTGTTCAATCTCGCCTTTGTTCTTACACATGGGTTCGGAGCCGATCCTCGGCTCCGTGCCGGCCGACTGCAAGCTCTGCATCGAGAAGAAGCTCGAGGACATCTAATACCCACAATCCCCCTCTGCCTTTACCTCAGATCTAGTTTGCCGCTGCTGCATACGCATCGCTGGAGACTAGCTCGAGGCTTTACAGATAAGATTTTTATCTATTCTGTTTAAATTTCAGAAATTTCTTTCAATCTAGTTACTTAAAGTATAAGAGTAGGTGTGTGAGTGGATTAGGAATTCTCGGTACCTTAGAATAAGTTTAACTTAGTTAACTTTCGGGTATAGAGTTTTTCGGGGCCTACCACCCCTACTTGGACACTTGTGACTAGAAACTTGTTGTAGTCTTGCTTTTAGGCAGTTATCACGGATTTGACATTTTTGACTAAAAACTTGTGGTAGTCTTGTTTTTAGCTATTATCAAACGGACTCTTATTACCGGATTTGACTTTTTACTGGACTGGACTGTCTCTTTCATTTGTCAGTATGTCTGAGAAGATAAAATCTGGCTTTAAACGTTGTCAGTGTGGCCAAAAAATGTCGGTCACAGACAACCACAGTTCCTGTGTCTACTGTCTTGGCCCTCTCCACTTACAAGAGGACTGCTCTATTTGTCACTCTTTTAGTGGGAGGGTCATGACAGATAGGCGCAGGAAACTGATGGATAGAGGATTGCTGAAACCCTCTTTCCAGGAGGCTCTGGATGCTTCAGACCAGGCATCCAAGTCTTGAAGGTCGAGGCCGGAGCCAAAGTCATCGGCTCCGAGCTCTTCGAGTCTAGTTAGATCACCGGTTCCACAGACTTCGGGGCCGAGTGTTCAACTGTTGGCAGTTCCCGAGCCTCGAGTCTTGGAACCGGTGACGGAGCTCCCTCCACCGACTCTGTTGAGGTCGGCTCCGTCTTCGATCCCTTCGACTCGTTCTTCTAGGGCCCTTTCCGACACTGACGTGGACCGTGTGGTGCAGAAACTTATGGAGCATACGGCCCTGTCCAAGCTTATTTCGGTCTCCTCTCAGTTGATGTCGAGACTTGAAGGCCTGCCACTATCTCCATCTGTTCCTCCTCCGAGACCTGTTCAGTCTTCGGAGCCGGAAGAAGCTGACCTGATGATTGTGGAGCCCTCGGTGCCAGAACCGTCTTTTTCTCGGTCGGCACCGTTTACCTCGACTCCATCCGATCCGTACCGGAGTCTCGGGGCAAGATCTGTCCTTGGTTCCGGGACCGAGAGTCGGACCGATGTTTCGTTCCGACGCCTCTCGGGCCTCGCACGGATCGATTCGGTTCCGTCCTCGGGTCGGTGCCTTCGGCTCCTGTTTCGGGATTCTTCCCATTTCTTCGAACCGGGGATACCTCGACTCGGGACCCGGGGCCTTCGACCTCATGAGGAAGGTGTTGTCTACCCAGACAACCACATCAGCAGGTACAGCTTCTCCTCCCGCAAAGGACCGTTATCCTCCTCTGCACCCACGGCCACGCCCAAGCGTCGGGCACCAGTGTCTCAGCCACCCCTGGAGGGTGCCCCTCTTCCTCGGAGGCTTCTTCGGATGCTCCCCACGAAGAAGTTCCTAGGAAAAGACTGTGTAAGAGGAGACACTTGGATTCTCCACAAGAATCCTTGACATCTGATACTGACTTAGATGAGTCAGAAGGGTCCCCTAAGTCACCTTCAGAGGATGTCTCTTTTCTGACATCTTGGAGATCCTTAAACAGAGAGGTGACTGGCAAGCCCTCCCCCCTTCTGAGGATGAGTCAGTTTTGCTGAAGGCATTTGGTGCCCGTCCTTCCTCCTCCTGGGTCACTCCGCCCTTTGATGAGTTAATAGAATTAATTGCTCGAAGGGCGTGGGAGACTCCTGACACGGTGGAACCAGTCCCTAGGAAGCCAAATAAGTACATCACGGCACCACAGGACAAAGCTTACCTTACCAAAGGAGTTCCAGTAGACGCCATGGTGGTGGCAGCGCCACGAAAAGGAGATGTCGGAGTCTTCCTCATCTGTCCATCCGCCTAACAAAGATTCTAGGACCATGGACAGATACGGGAAGCGCATTTTCAGTTCAGCGGCTTTCTATGCGTTCCCTGAACTATTTGACTCATTTTACACGTTTACAGAGGGATCTAGTCAAAGAGTTGGGAGATACCCTCCAGGGTGCTACAGATGCCGCTGTCTCAGAGAAAGTTACAGCGCATCTCAACACCCTTACGTCCATTGTGAACTCGTCCATGAGGCTGATATCCTATGCAGCCGAAGGATCGAGTAGGGCAGCGGCTTCAGCGATTGCTCTTCGTAGGCAATCCTGGATGCGCTTATGTTCATTTCGGAAGCCTTCAAGTCTTCCTTTACTAACGCCCCATTTGACGGAGCCACACTTTTTGGCCCTAAAGTAAAGGAGACCCTTACCGGTGTGAACAGGAGGGAAAGACTCTGTCTGCTGTCGGAGTCTGTTTTTCCACCTTCCAGACCGTACCCCAAAGGGCAACGTGGTGGGAAAATGTGGTTTCAAAACCCCAAGGATCTTTCCCAAACACACAGGGTGATGCCCCTCTAGAGGCAGAGGGGGCAGAGGTGGAAGACGCCGCTCTGGCGGCAGAGGGGTCCGAAACCAAGGTGACAGGGATAACCTCCTGGCAAACCTTTTCAGCACTCCTGAGAGGAGGCCCGACTGTCCTGCTCTGGAGGCAGTCGGGTCGCTTAGCTTTTACCCTCAGGCCTGGCAAAACCTTTCCTCAGACAATTGGGTAAAAGCGTTGTTACCAGAGGTTACAAAATCCCATTTCTATCCACCCCATTCCAAAGAAAGCTCCCAGATGTACCACCCCATCTGCGAGCCAGCAGCTACAGAAATTTCAAAGCTGCTAGAAAAAGAGTCATCCAACCAGTCCCAGCGGACCAAATAGGATTCGGAACTTACTCAAGGTTCTTTTTAGTTCCAAAGAAAACGGGACTGGAGGCCAATTCTGGACCTAAGCCATCTCAACACCTTTGTCAAGAAGGAAAAGTTCCGAATGGTCACGCTTCAATCGATCCTTCCATTCTTACAGAAGGGCGACTGGATGTGCTCAATAGATCTGAAGGACGCATACTACCACATCAAAATGGCCAGGGCGTCCAGGGATCATTTGCGCTTCCGGCTGGGAGCCAGTCACTATCAGTTTCGAGCCCTGCCCTTTGGCCTGACCACAGCCCCCAGGGTCTTCACCAAATGCATGGCAGTGGTAGCGTCTCATCTGAGGCGCCTAGGATTCCAGGTGTTTCCGTATCTGGACGACTGGCTCCTGTCTGCCACCACCAGGCGTCAACTGATACAAGCCAGGGATTACACCCTACAACTTTGTACACACCTTGGCATTTCAGTAAATTTGAAAATCGTTGCTACAGCCATCACAGCATATCTTATTCATAGGAGCGGAATTAGATACGCGTCAGTTAGTTCTAAAACTTCCGACAGAAAGAATAGTAGCACTTCAATTCAACATTTCCCTTCTTCTGTCGTCCAGAAAGTCCCCAGCAAAAATTGTTCTGAAAGTTTTGGGTCTCATGGCAGCTTCTCTCATTGCAATACCATTGGGAAGACTGCACATGAGAGTGCTACAATGGCTTCTATTTGCACAATGGTCATTCCAACAACTTCCACTGACTCACGAAATATTGATAACGAAAACATGCAAATCACACCTGATGTGGTGGTTACAGACTTGCAACCTATCCGGCGGAAGACCATTTGTGCTACCCACACCGTCAGCGACGATAACCACGGACGCTTCCCTGATAGGGTGGGGGGGCATCTTTCAGGGACAGACAGTCCAAGGCGAATGGACCAATCTGGAGTACAATCTGCACATCAATGTTCTGGAGTTGAGGGCAGTGTTTTTGGCGTTGCAACACTTTGCTCCCCTTCTTCCTCCAGGGACCATTGCAGTTCAGACAGACAACATGTCCGTAGTCTGGTACATAAACAAGCAAGGGGGAACCAGGTCTTACCAACTATGCAGAGAGGCCATGAGAATTTGGCAATGGGCAGAGTCCACCGGTCGCTTTCTGATCGCAACGCTCTCACATCCAACGTCATAGCCGACAGGCTGAGCAGGGCAATACTATTGCCTCACGAGTGGTCCCTCAAACAGTCAGTTGCGGGAAGGATTTTTCGCAAATGGGGCCAGCCTACCTGCGATCTGTTTATGCCTCCAATGAACGCCAAATGCAGGAGCTACTTTGCCCTATTACCCCCTCCAGGGGAAGTCCCCAGGGACGCGCTGGTGCACGATTGGCCCCCGGGTCTCCTATATGCTTTTCCTCCATTTCCCCTGATTGCAAAGTTTCTACAGAAAGCAAACAACCTTCAGAGGACTATAATTCTCATTGCTCCGTTCTGGCCTCGTCAAATTTGGTTCCCTTTCTATTGCATCACCGCATTCGGGACCTTGGATGCTGGACCCAGAGCCAGATCTACTGACTCACTCGTCAGGAGTTCCTCACCCATCCCTGGAATCTCTCCATCTAGCAGCTTGGCTGCTCCCTTTCTAGCCAGGTCAATTCCCCTTACATCGGCGGTTCAAGATATTTTGGTAGCTTCTCATAAAGTTTCCACTACAAAGACTTACACCAGTAAGTGGAAACGCGTTTTGTCTTCTGGGCGGAGTCACATCAGTTGGACCCTGTTACAGCTCCGTTGAATAAGGTTTTAGAATTTTTGACTGAATTATTTCAGGAAGGAGCTTCCCCGGCTACCTTAAGAGTACAGTTAGCTGCCATTTCTAACTATCATGTAGAAGAAAGTGGTGCACCTATTATGGCTCACAGACTTTGTAAAGCCTTTTAAAAGGTTCCTTTCATATCAGACCACCAGTCAGAAGTCCGACATCACCGTGGAATTTAAACTTATTGCTCTCTAAATTGATGTTACCACCCTTTGAACCAGCTTCAAGTTGCACTTTGAAATTTTTGTCATGGAAAACATTATTTCTAGTGGCTATTACATCTGCTAGACGGGTGTCTGAGCTGCAGGCCCTTTCGGTCAAACATCCTTATTTAATTTTTCATTCTGACAGAGTATCCCTACGCACTAATCCATCCTTTCTTCCCAAAGTTTGTTCTACTAGTAATATTAATCAGTCCATCGAATTACCCACCTTCTTTAAAAACCACTCTAATAAATTAGAGTATATGTTGCACAAACTAGACGTCCATAGACAACTCAGATTTTATTTGGATAGAACAAAAGATCACAGGAAATTTGATCAACTATTTGTAGCTTTTGCTGACAGCAGAAAGGGTCTTGCAGTTACTTAAACGAACTCTTTCAAGTGGCTAACTGACTGTATCATTTATGTTTATGAAGATTCTGATCAAACATTATCAGCAAAACCCAGAGGACATTCTACCAGATCAATTTCTACATCTTTGGCTCACGCAGCTCGCTTACCTTTAGACACTATTTGTGCGGCTGCTACTTGGGCTAAACCACATACATTTATATCTCATTACAAAGTGGACAGGGTTTCTAGGGATAGGGCAACCTTTGGTTCCACTGTGCTCAAGAACGTTCTCCCTTGAGTTCCTCAGGATCATGGAGCTAGGGACGCTACCCATGTGTAAGAACAAAGGCGAGATTGAACACTCTCACATAAAGAAGTTATGTCCTTACCATAACGTTCCATGTGGAGTGTTCATCTCGCCTTGGTTATTACACTCCCACCCTTCCCACCCTTAGGAAGAACGTTCGATTTGGTGCCTGATCTGGAGTATTCTTCTTCTGCTGTTGCAGTATTACTGTTACTATCATACACTGGGTATGTTTGTATATATGTATTTTATGTATATAGTTGGCATGTGTGCGTGCTTTATGTCTGGTTTGCTTGCAAACTAGATCTGAGGTAAAGGCAGAGGGGGATTGTGGGTATTAGATGTCCTCGAGCTTCTTCTCGATGCAGAGCTTGCAGTCGGCCGGCACGGAGCCGAGGATCGGCTCCGAACCCATGTGTAATAACCAAGGCGAGATGAACACTCCACATGGAACGTTATGGTAAGGACATAACTTCTTTTTTCTGGAAGTTTGGTGTTTTGACTAAGAAAAACTGTAAGATCATCTACGTTTGCATTAAGTACTTATTTAAACTCTTCTAATTCATCCGGCAGCAATCTCCAGCACATTGCTTATGCAATGAGTTCTTATTTTTCAGAAGTCTGACTTTGGCTGATCTGTGCCTTCATGGTTTGCTCGCTTAGGCTTGTAAACTCCAGCTACCCATATTGTAGTTGACTCTTCCAGTTGTGTATTTGTTTCCTGGGCAAACCTTAACAGAAAAAAATTCTTCAGAGAAAACGCAATACAGAATCAGAAGCAGCACACTGGTGTGATTTTGAATGTGTTCACATGTAGTTACTAGATATGCAATCCAGGTGACGACTGGGAAGCCCAGCCACATTTTTTTCCAGTTACCAAAGTGCACTAACTGGTTAAGTGACTTTCTTAAGGTCAGGCAGCAGGCAAATGCAGGCCAAGTTAATCAAACCCTGGACTTCAGGAGGGAGCTCATTAACAGCACATAAGCCTTTATCTTCTGAGCTAACTGTCAGACTTAAAGCAATACACTGGCTTGTGACTTGGCTGATATTAATAGTTTGCATAATAATTTATGTTATCTCATTAAAGACTTTTAATTGCAATATTTGTCCAATTTGCTCCTAACAAAAGTGTCTATTTCTTTTCTAAGAAGATTGTTATGCATTATGTATTATGAAGTATCTGCCGGCTAGGAAGTTTTACCTTTTGTCTTAAGGCAGCTCCATCCATTGTTAAACTTTAGTTAATGTTTTCAGTACTGTGGTTGATGAGTTTGCGTCTCATTTGTGAGATGCAACATTCAGATTTTCATTGTTGAACTGTTCTTTTCTTTGCAAAGTACACATCTGAAGCCCTTTTAATTCTGACTAGAATTTTGTTTCAGACATCTGCATGAGGAACTCTGAAAAGTAAAGTAGTGTTTTGGATTTCCTGATTCACAAAATCTGATATGTTGGTTAAATTTTCAACGCATCAAGTCCCATTTGAAGATTCCTAGTTAGCTTACTAGTTTTGTGGCTGTGCAGTCTGTTAGCTTCTGGAATTGTTGAATTAAAATTACCCATGTTGTACATTAAAAATATATATATTTACAGATATTTTGTAGCCTGTTGATGCCATCCTTTATATTGAATTTGATGCTGGACTGACAATGTTAAAACATGGCACTGCTAAATTATCAGGCATTTTTCTTTTCTTTCTAGCATGTTTGTGAAGTAGAGGACAGAGATGAAGTAGTGGTCTGTGAACTGTGTGATTCTAGTGTGGCTAATTTCAATCAGCACATGAAAAGAAATCACCCTGGCTGTGGGCGAAGCGCTAACCGTCAAGGTTACCGTAGCAATGGCTCCTATGTAGATGGATGGTTTGGAGGTGAATGTGGCAGTGGGAATCCCTACTACTTGCTATGTGGCACCTGCAGAGATCGTTATTTGGCTGTGAAAAGCAAAGTAAAGACATCGTCTTCGGAAAGGTGTGAACATTTCAGCATTGATCATGTTTTTATAACTGTGGCATTATGCATCATATTCTTCATGCTATTTAAGCAAAGTGTGGATTTTTTTTTCTCAAGGCACCCAACTGCTCCGTTAGCCTAAATTGGATATGTGGGTATTAGTGAATGAGTATTTAAGGCTGTTACTCTGTAGCTGAACATTTAAACAGAGTGAGTATATGCAATTCCCACTGAATGATCCACACGGTGGTCTTTACTGTGGAAACTAGGAATTAAGTGGTTTGGACCCAGACTTATAAAAAGTATGTAAAGCTGGTTCATCCAGTTAACCAAATGTTAAACACTGAGTAGAAGAATTTAATTGTGAGCCTTGTTTTGAAAGTTGTATTTGTAGTGTTTCTCATTATGAACCATCCCATTTTCTCTTTTCAAGTGAATCTTAATGGTTAGAGCTGGTGAACGTTTTGCCATCTGTTATGCACAGCCCATCCATAATTTAATGCTAATAAAAACAGTGAGAAATGCTTTTTATTAATTTTAACACAAAACCAACAATCAACAACAAAACATAACCATATGAGCAATTTATATATTTACATGGAGGTGCAATTAACACATATCAACACAATGATCTATTCACGATAGAATAATTTATGTTCAAATTTTAATACAAATTCCAAGAATTACTTAGCACTAAAACTGCCGATTTATATCAAGATATCTACATACATTTTCCAGCCTTTAGATAACAAATTGTTTATAGCTGTTTCCTATCAATGAGGAAATTATGTTGACACATTTTGTGTATTCTGTTCTTTGAGGAATTGTTTTTGTACTTTAGTCTTCCAAACTCACTTTAATTTGTTTTAGTTTTACACATAATTTTTCAATTACAAATATATGTATTTCATCATTTTTCTGATTTTTTTTTTTTTTGGTTAAAAGTGTAAACTTGCATATCTGTGGCCTGCTTCTGTCTTCTTGGTCCCTTTAACCGTCCCAAACATTTGAATTGTGTTGGCAACCAATCCATATCTCCAGTACCTTGTGTGAACAATTTGTGTGGTGTTAAGTACCATCTGTGTATGATTCCCGGCTTTGTGTCTCACACAATAGACCATTTCCAAATACTCTGTAGCCTCTCTGCCTGTACACTGTATTGTTCTTTCCAAGTGTAACTCCCTCCTTGGTGGCCAATGAAGCTTGAATCCCTTTTTAGTATGTCCTTGCATTTTTATTCCATAACTCACTCTATATTAGACAACCTTTCTTACTGATTTTCACTTCTGCCACAATGTTGCCTTACTGTCTTTACCAGCATTCCCCTTTAGGGAAATAGACTTGTGACATAGCTGATGTTCCATCATCCACTCTTTCATCCAGGTTGAGCCGAACCAACAAGCTTATTTATGTATTTATGGACATTTGTTTACCTGGAAGGTCCACTGGGCTAAAATGAGCCCATTTTCAGTGGAGACCCGGGGCGAAATGCTCCAGTGCACAATAACGACAAGAAAGTTACAATGCTTACAAAAAATCATTACAATACTAAACAAAAATAGTTGATATAGAAAATGACAAAATAAGCAGATTCAAGCAATAATAAGAGTATCAGGACAATGAGGTTGAATTAAGCAGGGTTAACAAGTTAGAAAATGTTACAGCTGAGGCTCTGTAACAAGTATAGAGGAAATATAAGAAGGGGAGAAGAAAAAAATACATGTAGAAGCATCATACGGTTATAGTTAGTAGGTGGTATGCTTAAAGTAAAGTATAAATGATCTAGTGAAGGTTGATATTATGGAATTCATGTGGAAGAATGTGAGTTATGAAGGTTAGATAGTTGAGAAAAGGCAATACTATGCTTATTCAGCATTTTCAGATTTTCTTGGCCTATTTTCTGTCGACCAAATCTCCATGGTAGACCACATCATGTAAGTAGCTCTTCCATCCTTGGATCCAGGTCCCAGAGGTAAGGCTAAAGACCCCATTGCAAGTTTGCCTCTGTAGATATTCCCACATATGACTTGCTGATACTGATGTATACACACATTACATGGAACTGAAAGCTAATGCATACCATACCTCTCAACCTGCTAGTGCAAGAAATCTGTACAATGGCTAAAATAAAGAACCAGAAATAGGGATAGATTTTATATATTGCTCTGAGAAACATAGATAGTTGCTACAGTAGCAGGTTTTGTGTTACCATGCATTTTCTGAAAGATATAACGACTGAAACTGAAATGTATGTCATTATTTAGAGAATTCTCTCCTCAGTGATTTGCCAGAAACCCACATTTTTTATGAGGAACAGACCAAAAATGCTAAGAAAATATCTAGACATTCTGTGAAAATCTGGACAGTTGAGAGCAGTGATGTGTACAGATACATGGAAGGTAACTTCCATCCTCCTTTCTTTACTAGGGAAGGGATACACGTACTGTCCCTTGCCTAGACAGCATTATTGACTACTGCATGGCATTCACTCAGTCTTTGGTGATTTATTGAGTAATGAGCATTGCATACAACATATTACGGGTGTGTAAATGGTAACATTTTTTAGGCTTTATTTTCCCAGTTAGTGGTGAGGACCTATCTGATGTTTTAATCTTGAGTCTGATGCTATCCATGTCATTATACATCACAAATGGGTCTAGGATCCAAGACAGCAACTCTGACAGATCCAGAGCTCATGCTCCTCCCCTTCACATAATTCCCTGCTACCTCTAATCCTCATTTTTTGTTTGCCACTAAAACGATTTGGATGTGGTCTTTTGAGCTCAAGCTAGTCAGATAAGTGTTTTTCTTTTGGGGGGTTTTCTAGTTTAAAGTTAGTTATCTAGTAGTGATTATTTACTTATCTTAGGATAGTTAAAGTTGTTTAAGAGTAGGTTCCTCCCCTAACCCGTGCTTTAATCTAGCTATTTACTGTTTTCCCCAGCCCCCGTTGTGTTCCATTCCCGCCCTTTCCTTGCTTTCAAAAGAAAATACTTTTTTTCAGTTAATTCTTAGATTTAAAGGGGAGAGTTGTGTTTTTGGCTTGTGTTTTTCTTGCGAATGCTTGTGTGTATGTTTTTTGTATGCGGTTTGTCATGTCTGACAAACCCTGTGGATTCAAAAGGTGCTCCTGGTGCAGTCAGAAGATGCCATGTTCCGACTCGCACAAGGAGTGTCTATTGCTTAGGGGTGCCACACCTCGTGGTTGAATGCGACATTTGTGCCCTCGTGGAGCACAGCAATAAACGTCTTTTGAATGGCTTGGCTCATGGAGGTCCTCTGCCCTTCCAAACCCCCTCAGGAACCTAAAAAGAGGCCTCCTCCTCCCTTGGGGGGGTCCTCTTCCTCCTCCTATATTTCAGAAAACTGAGGCTCTCGGATCGCAGATCCCCACATCCGAGCCCAGCCTCTTTGTCTTCAGATCCAAGATCCACCATTCCAAGAACCTCAGATCAAACTCTTTGATCCAAGACCTCCTTGGAGCGGAGGCCTCCGGATCCGAGTAGCTTGTCGGATCTGACAGGCATGCTGTCCAAGCCCTCAGATCTGTCTAGGTTGTTGGATCCTAAAGTTCTGTCGGATCCCATTATAATTGAAGACTCACCCTCTCCGCCCTCCAAGAAGTCAGATCCATTCGGAGTGGATCCCCTCCCAGGGACTGTAGGGCTGTGGGATCCAGGGCAGGATCCCCTGCAAGATCAGGACACTCATCAGTCTCATCCAGGTCCTCCAGAAATCTTCTTCCTTCTGAGATGGATAGGATGATGAGGTTCCTCAAGGCTCAAATTGAGTTGGGCTTGCTTTCATCCCTTGCCCAGCTGACGAGGAGACCCTCTCCATCTACAGGACTCCAGTGTCCTTTTCCAGTCCCTTAGGTTTTGAAACATCAGGACCAGTGGATTTCCAGTGAGAGAACGATGGTGTTAGGTATGCCTCCCTTCTCAACACCAGGATCCCTGGCAGGCTCTGTTCCATTGCCCTTGGAAGAGGGTGCGCCTCACCCCCAAGACATTAGTGCGGGCTCGTTTGGAGTGGGCTCAGGCCCAGACTTTTCAAACCATTCCCTCCCACTGGGAGCTTCAGTTTTGGACAGCTCGGGGCTGATATCGTCGGGGACTTTGCTGCTTCGGGGTCCCTTCCTCCTTCCAACTGATGGCCCTGACTGGTGGGGAGGGGGAGTGGTCTCGTCCAGCCCGTCGGCCTTCCGGGCATTAAAGAAGATCTTCTCCAGTTTGGCTGTTACTTCTCTGTCTTGTCTGGGTCCTCCCTAGCCTTTCTCAGGTTTGGGTGCTGAGGCTTCATCATCCGTGCATGCTCAGCCCTCCTGCGAGCGCCTTCAGGTGGGCACTGCCCCACTTGGGGTACCCATCTCTTCTGAGTTCTTCCCTGAGCTCACCATAGAGGGACCCCCTTGGAAGGGAATGTGCAAAAGGAGACACTTGGACTCATCAGAGAGTCTCTCACTGAGGACAGGAATTTCGAAGAGGGAGACAGGTCCGCTAGCCTTCCACCTGAGGTAGTGTCCTTCGGGGACATCCTCGAAATTCTCCCACCTCTTCTTCAGAGGAGTCTGTGTTCCTGAAGGCATTTGGGATTGGCCCATCTTCTTCCTGGGTGTCCCCTCCTGCCGATGAGGTTATGGTCCTTATCGCCAGCATGGCTTGGAAGGAGCCATGGTGGAACCTCTTCCCAAAAAGGCTGACAAATTTCTCAGTCCTCCCAAAGACGGAGCATTTTGGAGTAAAGGTGCCCGATTGATGCTGTTGTGGTGGCCGCTGCTACTAAGAAGGAGCTAGCTGCGCAAAGCTCCTCAGTCCATCCCCTAAACAGGGAGTCTCGGGTAATCAACCATTTTGGAAAGCGCGTGTTTGCCTCAGCCACCTTCAGGCTAAGAGCAACTAAGTATCTGGCCCATTTTACCTGGCACAAGAGGGACTTAGTGTCAAAGCTTACCACTTCCCTTACAGAGTTATTGCCCTGGAGAGTCTTAAGCTGGTCTCCCTGAAGCTGTCTACTCTAACTTCCTTGGCTAATACTTTAATGAGGTTGATATGCAATTTGGCAGAGGCCACCTCTTGAGCAGCAGGTACAGGTATTGCCATTTGACGGCATGCCTGGCTTCACCTTCGCGGGTTTGCAGAACCTTTCAAGGCGTCTTTCACTAATGCCCCCTTTGATGGTTCCACCTTGTTGGATCCGTCTGTTATGGAAACCTTGACCCGTAGTGAGCAGGAAGGTAAGACTCTTTCCACAGTAGGGATCAAGTTCTCTGCTCCTCAGTGATCCTTCTGGAAGACCCAGAAGGGGAAAGAAAGAAGCTTTGCTTCTGGAGGATTCAGTTTTCCTTCCAGGATGCTCCTCAGGAATCCTGTTCCATTAACCAGGGTAGGGGATTCAATGGCAGACGCTGCCCCAAGGGCAGAGGGGGTCCACAAAACCAGGGCTCCCGGGAGCCCTTCTTGGAGAAGCCTTTTCAGCATTCTTGAAACACTGCTCGACTGTCCTGCCCTGGAGGCAGTCCGGGGTCATCTCTCCCTCACCCACTAGCATGGACAAGCCTCACCACCAATCAATGGGTACTAAAAGGTATTTCCAGGGGTTATTCCATTCCATTCCATTTTCTCAGCCCCCTCCAATTCAAAAATTTCTCCCGGATGTTCCACCCTACAAAAGGGAGTTGGCCTATCTCAAGGTCCAAGACCACCTTCAAAAAAGAGCCATCCAAGTTGTCCCAACAGGACGAGGATCTGGAACTTACTCTGGCTTCTTTTTGGTGCCAAGGAAGACCAGGGACCTGCATTCTGTCTTGGACTTCAGCATGTTGAATCTATCTGTCAAGAAGTCCAAGATCCGAATGGTCACTGTTCAGTCCATACTGCCTCTCTTGCGCAAGGACAATTGGATGTGCTCAGTGGATCTCAAGGATGCATACTGTCATATAAAAATAGACAGATGCTCCACATTTTCGGCTAAGGGCCAATCATTTCCTGTTCAGAACCCTGCCCTTCAGACTCACCATAGCCCACTGGGTGTTTACCAAATGCATGGCAGTGGTGGCTGCTCATCTTCGGCTGCAGGGGTTATAGGTCTTTACTTACCTGGATGTTTGGTTCCTCACGACCATCATGAGGCATTGAATTTCGATGACCACTGATTACACACACAGTCTTTTCCAGCATCGGGGTATCACTGTGAACATACCCAAATATAACCTTGTTCCATGCCAGAATCTGGAGTTCATCAGAGTACAGCTGGACACAGTATCAGGGACTGCAGCACTGCCTCCCCACAGGAATCAACTCATTTGAAGCTAGGTTTCTCTCTTACTGGAGCTACAACATCTGTCTGCTCACTTGATCCTCCAAACCTTAGGTTCTATGGCGGCTGCCATTCAGTTAGTTCCTCTTGCCAGATATCACATGCGAGTGCTCCAATGTTCCCTGGTGGTCCATTCTGGCTCAACCCATTTCCATGACGATAAAGTTGTCTCAGGTTTGCAGGAATCACCTCGTTTGGTGGCTTCTGTGTCAGGACCTATACCTAGGCAGGCCATTTTGTCTTCCCCCGCCCAAGGCCACAGTCACCACAGACACCTCCCTGTTGGGGTGAGGAGGCATTTTCAGGGCAGGACAGTTCAAGGCACGTGGTCCCCCATAGAGACAAAATTGCATATAAATCTTCTGCAGATTAAGGCAGTCCTAACGTTGCAAGCCTTTCTGGATTGTCTCCCTCTGGGCATTATAGCAGTTCAGATGGACAACATGATGGTTGGTATATCAACAACCAAGGGGGGAATATGGTTTTATCCTTTGTGCAGAAAGGCCATGAGAGTGCGGGAATAGGCAATGTCTTCTAGGTGCTTTCTTCTTGCAACTCATATACCCGGGAGTTCCAGCATGTTAGCCAACAAGCTCAGCAGGTCCATCTTGAGTCTGCACAAGTGGTCCCTGAATCCTTCAGTGGCAAGGATAATCTTCAACCATTGGGGTCAACCATGCTGTGATCTCTTTGCTTCCCCAATCAACCACAAATGCAGTAATTACTTTGCCCTGACCCCCCCCATTGGGGGAGTCACCCAGGGATGCTCTTGTTCACGATTGGCCCCCAGGTCTCCTCTATACTTACCCTCCTATCTCTATAATACCCAAGGTCCTGCAGAAAGCTTGTCACCTGAAGTCTTCTCTCATCCTTATTGCCCCTTTCTCATCAGGCATGGTTTCCCTTCCTAAGGTCTCATCTGCGGAATCCACCCTGGATACTAGATCCCATTCCGAATCACATTTCCCATCCCTGGGGATTTCCACTTCCCAATCTCCAGACCCTTTTTCTAACTGCATGGTTTCTCCAGTTCCAGTAATCCTTTCACAGTCCAGGCTTCCTTCTCCAGTGAGAAATATTATTTTGGTGTCTCAGAAACCGTCTACAAAGAAGGTATATTCCAGTAAACTGTAAAGGTTTTCCATTTGGGCCAGACAGAGGAATCTAGATCCCTTTTTAGCCCTTATCCCAGATATTTTGCTGTTCTTTCTTTTTCTGGATGGGGTGACTTTTTCAACCATTAAACTCCAGTTGGCAGCCATCTCTAATTTCCACGTCAGTGATGAGCTTACCTTTTCAAAGGAGTTTTTCTTCTTAGACCTCCCATTAATGATTTGTCCCCTCCGTGGGATTTGACTCTGGTGCTTCAGTCCCTAATGCAAAAACCTCTTGGACCGATGGGGTTACGTGATAGTAAATTTCTTTCCTGGAAAATGGCCTTTTTAGTAACCATTACTTCAGCCAAGAGGGTGTCAGAACTTCAGGCTCTGTGCATTAAGCCACCATTCATAATCTTTCATAAGGATAGGGTGTCTCTCAGAACAAATCCTCCCTTTTTCTCTAATGTGGCCTCTGAGGCTAATCTCAGTCAATTGATTCAACTACCGGCCTTCTTCCCTAATTACTGTAATAAAGGGGAGTATATTTTGCATTGTCTAGATGTCCATAGACAATTGCGTTTTTACTTAGAGGACTGAGGAATTTAGAAAGTCAGACCAATTGTTTGTGGCTTTCTCCCAGAACAGAAGGGGCCAGGCAGTTTCCAAAGTGACTATTTCCAGATGGCTTGCTGGTTGTATTGCTCACATTTATGTCAGTAGGTAATTAGAATTGTCTAGACTGGTGAAGGCCCACTGTACTAGGCCTGTTGCTACGTCTTCTGCCTTGTGGGCTAGACTCTCTTTGGATCAGATTTGTGCTGCTGCAACTTGATTTAATCTTCGCACTTTCATTTCACATTACAAATCGGACTTGGTATCTAGGAACAGACCTGCTTTTGGTTCCTCCATGGTCCGGGATATCCTCCCTTGAGCACAACCAAGGCACTGAGAAGCTGTGGACTCTGACCCATTCATGATTAATAATGACACAGCATATCCTTCTGGAGGTTCTCGCATGCCAGGGGGTCTGATATGTTGAAATATTTTTGATTTTTGCGCAGTTGCGTCTGCATTTCCTTTGGTGTAGCAAACTTGATCTGAGGATTAGTGGTAGCAGGGAATTATCATAAAGGGAGGAGCTTGAGCTCTGGATCTGTCTGATAGTTGTCGGCTCGGACCCTAGACCCATTCGTGATGAATAATGACAGTGGATAGCACAGATGCCAAGTTATGGTAAATATATAACTCTTTTTTTTTTTTTGAGTATTATTTCCTTTAGTTGCTTAATATTTAGCTCTAATGTGTTTTCCAGTGAGTCATACATGAGATTTCATCATTATCAAGCCTAAGTACTTAGATGTTAGTGCGTCTTTGTTAGACCCATACAGGCCTACCTTTACCCCTCTACCCATTCTTACTACTACTGTCTTAGCCTTGTTACAAATTAGTCTGAGTTTGAGCCAAAGTCATGAAAAATTTGAAGAACTAGGTCTGTCAGTTTATACACCTGAGCCCCCATCAATATACAGTTATTTGAAAACATCAAAAAGAGGCTTCTCCCAAACTCTTGCTGCTCCATTTTGACTAGTGTTTCCTCATATTCCTTAGCATCTCCTGCATAACCTATATAAAAAGACCAGGAAAGAGTGAGCATCTCCCTCTCATGCTTTCCTTCCTCTGAAATTCTCCCATTTACTAGCACATTGAAGGCTAGGGATTCTCTATAAGGCTTTCATCTGACTCATAAATATAGGGGCACACCCCCACTGTTTCAAAACTTTATAAAAATGTCCTCATTCATCTGAGTCAGGTGTCTTATGTATATCAAAGAGAAGCACCACTACTGTTGTGCTTATTTTATCTTTGTTTGCCATGTACTATGCTAACAGCCACCAGTTGTCTGCCACTTGTCTGTCTTCGACAAGGCCACTTTGTCCTGGATCTGTTTAGATAAGCAGCGTCTTTTCACCTCTCTGTGACACAGAGAGATAAAGTCATATCTGTCACACAAATATATACAAGATCAATTAGCAACCTGAGAAGCTGGAAGACCCAGAGGGCAGGGAAAGGATGGGAGGGTGGCCTAATGGTTACAGTGTTTGCCTTACAAACACAAGGTGCAGGGTTTGAGTCTCACTAGGGAAAATTGGCTAAGCTTAAAATGGCTCGCAAGGGCTGTTAGCTTAGTACTAACCTATGAATAACCTACCTATGAACTTATGCTGGCATACTTGCTACTTGCCCAGGAGGAAAGATTGTGGAAGCTCCTCTCTCTTTGGTGACGTGACACTCAAGGGAAGTGGGGAAGGCCGCCTCCCAGACAGCAGTAATTTGGGAGAGGGATATGAGTGGGTCAGTGTGGCAGCCCTTCCAGAGACGTTTCAAGGAGCAAATACACCCCCATATCAGGGTTGTATACAGTCCTCCTGCAGTGGCAAGGAACTTACTTCACCATCAGTGAGTGTGAAGCTACATCTCATCCATAAAATGCCGTAATGGCTGCCAGGATGACTGCTGTGCAATCATTTCATAGGTTCATAGGTGTGTACTAGGCTAATGGCCCTGGAGCCTTTACAAGCCTAGCCCATAGGATTACCCTGGCATTGTGCCACACAACCAGTGCCTCTGTCAAGTAGAGCCACTGGAGTGATCCCCGGGGTGAATTTTCTATTTCCCATCCACTCATCAAGATTTCTCTTGAAGAGGGGCCAGTGAGGTGCTCTGTTTGACATGTATGGGAAGTCTGTTCCATAGCATGGCAGTCTCTTGGTTATGAACCTATCCCTCCAGCATGTTCTGTTGATTGTGGTAATGAGGTTGAGGTCTCTGGAGCGTGTGGTGCAGAGGGATTGGGATTTCTTCAAATGTAGCATTTCTAACAGAGCTGGGTCAGACGTGGCTTTGTAAGTCAAGCAGAGATTGCCTCTTAGTAGGTGATATGAGACAGAGAATAGTTGCAGTTTTTTTAGTCTGTCCATATAGGATAAATGTTTAAGGCCTAGGATCCTGTTTGTGAGGTACTTTTGCGGCCTCTCCAGGTGTTTAGTGAGGTACATGCCAAATGGGACATTGTACTCAATAACTGGCCTAATGAGGGAAGAGTACAGGGAGACCATGACCTCTTTCTTCCTGGATGCAGATGCAGAACCCTTAGTAATGAGATGTACCACACAGAATGACTTTCTGACCACAGTGGGAATGTGGTGGTCAAAAGAGAGGTTGCTGTCAACCTGTGTTCCCAGGCGCTACCACTGTTTAGTCTTGGGACTTCACCTTATTCCATTCTTAAAACACCATCTGTGTTCAGTGGACTACCATCGATGTGGTAATTCACGGGAACTGAGTTTTACCCAAAGGGGATGACGCATTTTTTGACATTGAGCTTAAGGCCATGGTTCAGACACCAGTTGTTGGTCTCAGTGAGGCCTTTCTGTACGATGTCATCATCACTTGTGTAGAGTTAATAATAGCTCCCAACTTGCAATAGTCTGTGAACTTTGTCAGCCAGAGTCCTTTGTGTTGGCCTGGACTTCAGAGAAGTAGATACCAAACAGGAGAGGACCCAGGAGCAAACCCTGTGGGACTCCACTCATGACTGGTCAGCAGTCTTACTTGGAGTCAGCTTCTTTCACACTGTGGGTTCTATCTGTGAGCCAGATAGCAACCCACCTAGTGATATAGGGGTTGATGCCTAGCTTAGTGAGTTTTTCTATGATTTCTGAGTGGGGAATGGTATCAGAGGCCTTGGCCAAATCAAGGTAGGCTGTATGAACCACCTTACCTTCATCCACAGCTCTAGTGACGGACTCAAAGAAGTCGACCAAGTTGAGCAGGCATGATCTACCCTTCACAAAACCAAACTGTGTGGGATACAGAGTTTGGAGATTCCCTATATCCTTGTTTATTAGGTCCATGATGATGCATTCCGTAGCTTTGCATATCAGACTCGTTAGGCTAATGGGGCAGTAGTTCTCATGGTCTGTAGTCGCTCCTCCTTTGTGGAGAGGGATGACTGTAGCAGTGTGCCATTTGGTAGGGACAAAGCCTGAGGTGAGGCTGTGGTTGAACAGGGCACATAGGTGAGGTGCCAGTTCACGTAGAACACAGCCAGGGATATTGTCAGGTCCCATAGAAGCTGTATTCTTGGCCTTGGACATTGCTGTTTTAACCTGTGCAGCTGTAATACTGGGTGCCTGGCAATCTACTGGTGTTGTGATTGGTCCTTTGGGGGGGGGGGGGTAAAGTTGGTACTGAATCTGTCGGCCAGTATATTGACCATATCTGTTGGCTCGGTAGAGGAGGTGCCATATGGGGTAAGAACGAGCTGGTCCAGGACATTGGAATTAATGAATTCTAGGAAATGTTGGGCAAGTGTATTGGTACACGAGTAGTTTTCCCAGTTAATGGAGGGGTAGTTGAAGTCCCCCAATATGAGGGTGTTAGGTTGGACCCTAATATTCTCCAGGGTGCTTAATAATGTGGAATGCGAGTCTTGCAACATGGTTGGGGACCTATAGCAGGCTACTACGTGAATCGCTGTCTTACCCAATGTTAGCTGCACCTGAAGTATCTCTGATGCATTATGTTGGGCTACCATTCTGGAGATGTGCTCATCCTTTATGAATATGGAAACACCACCATCCTTGGAGCTTCAGTCCAAGTTCTGGGGCCGAAAGGTGTGGAATGAGTTATAGCATGGTAGTGCAGAGGTGCTTTCTGCTGCCTTGAACCAGGTGTCTGTTACAGCACAAATGTCAACGTTCTCCATTTTAAGGAGTGCTTCAAGCGAATGCATTTTGAGATTTAGACTTCTAGCATTGAGCAGCATGACCCTCAGATTGCATTTGTTTTTAGCTGTTACGGTGGTAATTTGGTCTTTGGAACACCGCCTAAAAAAGGCACTATAGGGGTGGCAAGAGCCTTGGCCAGTATCATGGAAGCCCAGGGGTGACAGTTGCAGGCCATCTCTGGCAAAGCATTGAGGTTGGTCAGTCATGTCATCCCATGCAGACAAATACTGGATCCCCTTAATATGACACCAGAAACTTAGCCAATTGTTGAAATAAGTCACTTTCTGCTTGTACTGTGGTATCATTCTGGCTGATGGTAGGATGCTGCACAGGGCTAGAGTCATACCCGCCTGGGCTACATAATCCAAGAGCTCCTCCATTTCTCTTTTCATGTAGTCCATAGAGGTACGTTTCAGGTCATTCACATCCACATGTACAATTACAGAGTCATATTTGTACCTGTTGTTGAGGGACGTGAGTGCATGTGTTATGTGGTGGATCTTGGCACCTGACAGCTGACTGTTACTTTCTCCTTATTCATCCTAGTGAGTGGGTGTCAATGTGCCTCACTATCGAGTCACCTATGACTCAGGGGTGTAGCCCCGCTCCGTTCATCCTCACTACGCTCGGGCTCACTCTGCTCCCCTACTCTACCCCATTTCCCACCCACCCTTGCTTTTACTGTAGGTTTTTAATCTAACCTCTCCACTAGTACCTGCCCCACCCACCTCCAATCTTCCAATCACAACTTACTCTACTTTAATCATTAAGACCTCCCCCAACCCAACATATCCCTTTAACTCTCACCTATTCCTTTCGTAATTATCTATTCGACCCACTCTCCTACCATCCTCACTTTCTCCTACTCACTTTCACAATATGCAACTTCAATTTCTTCTACTACCCATAACCCTCCTATATCCCCCTACTCTCCCCACTTCACATTGACCCCTAACAATTTGCCCACCTTTCCCATCTCACCCTCCCTATATAATACTGTGGTGTATTCACTGTCACAAATTTAAATTCATTAACCTCACACTCGCCCCCCCCCCTCTAAACAGAAACTTAAACTCATTACCTACCACCTCTTTTGCACTAAACTATCATACCTCCTATCACTCTCCTACATGATGGGGACATCCACCCCAACCCTGGTCCACTAACTCCATCCAACTCTACTAACTCCACCTCATTATACAGTCACCTACTACCCCCACCCCCATCAAATCTCCTTTCCATCTACTCTATTAACCTACAAAGTCTCACAAATAAAATTACAGATTTACATGCATGGATTGTTAGCTACTCTCCCCACATGTTAACCCTAAGTGAAACATGGCACAAACCACATATTACAAATGCAGAAATCCTTCCCCCAGGTTATAACATATTCTGGCAAGACAGACTTATCCAAAAAGGGTGGAGGTGTAGCTGTCATATACTCAGAACATCTTAACCTTACCCCCATCTCAGTCCCCCTCCCTGACTTCTCTCCTGCAGAACTCATCTTCCTTAACTGCCACTTTAACCCACACAAGAAAATTGCAATTGCATCCATCTATATCCCTCCAGGTAATAATATTCCAGTACTTGAATCTGTACTAGCCTGGACTTCCCAGAATCTATCATATGAAACAATACTACTTGGGGATGTCAACATAGACTGGAACAAACTCTCACCCCTCTCCCCTAGTCTTAGTATTAACCTCTTTGGTTTCAGCCAGCATATTACTACTCCCACTCGAATCAACAAAGACTCCAGCTCCATACTAGACTGGATCTTAACCTCTAATCCTAATCAGTACCATAATCCCTGTACTCTACCTGACTCTCTACGCGATCACCTCCCAATCTCTATACAAAGGATACAATCTCATACCTCTAAAAACCTTATTTGTAGAGACTGCCGTAACCTCTCAAATTTCAATGCAGAGAAATTCAACCATCTGTTGTTTCTTATAGACTGGTCCCACCTTCTCAACCTTCCCCTAAACAATGCTGTTCAGGAATTTAACAACATTTTTCTAAACAGCATAAACTGTCTCGCTCCCCTAAGAAAAATAAGGATCAAATCTAATCCTACACCCTGGCTCTCCAAACATGCCCTCTCCACCATGAAACTCAGAGACTCCACCTGGAAAAAAATATCAAAGTCTAAATCTCCCACTCTCTTCCTCAAATTTAAAGAACTAAGAAACCTTACAAAAAAACTCATTGTCCAAGGCAAGAAAAATTAGTACCTAGAGGCTCAATCCACCCATACTTCCAACCCCCCAACATTTTGGCACTCCATAAATAATATTCTCTACCCAGGAAAACCATCTACCCCAACCCTTTCCCTAATAAATCTCCTATAGAAATAGTCTCCCTAATAAACATTTTCTTCATTGACTCAATCCACAAACTAACCCCTCCTGACACTAGCCATCCTCATATCCCTACCCCTACCTCTACCAACTCCCACTCCACCTTTTCCCTGAAACCAGTTTCCACAGTTTACATAAAATCCCTTCTGATGACGCTTAAGCCATGCTCTTCCTCATTTGACAACTTACCCCCCTATTTTTCAAACTTGCAGCCAATGCCATAGCATGTCCAGTATCCATCCTTATCAACCGCTCCATTAAAGAATCCGTAATTCCAGACATCTGAAAATCCTTTTATACAATTCCACTATATAAAGGAGGTAACTCCACCCCAACTAATTTCCGCCCTATAGCCATCCTCTCAACTCTTTCTAAAATCCTAGAAAAATGCATTCACTCTCAGCTTCTCAAATACTTAGTCCAGGAAAATCTCCTCACCTCCTTTCAACACAGATTTAGGCCCCACCACAGCACCTCCATTGCCCTTCTTTCCTTTGCACAGACCATAGCCAAAGCCAGAGATGACAACAAACTGATGTCATGCCTATTCCTTGACCTCTCTAAGGCTTTCGACACAGTCTCCCACCCTAAACTTCTTAACAAAATAACCGAGCTTAACCTCTCTGCTTCCACTATTAACTGGTTCTCTAGCTATCTTACTAACCAACAGCAATCTGTTAGATGGATGTCCACCTGCTCTCCCTTCTTACCTGACAACACAGGTGTCCCCCAAGGATCCATCCTAGGCCCCCTTCTCTTTAATATTTTTACTAATAATCTTCACTCCACTTGCTGTACATCTACTCTAATCCAATACGCTGACGATTCTACTCTTATCACCCTCTCCAACAAATCTACTGACCTCCACTCCTTGACACAAACCTCATTTAACACCATTGAACATTGGCTAATCTATAACCAACTTATCCTTAACCCCAAAAGAAACAAACTACTCCTCTTTCTTCCAGAATCAGTCGCCAATCTTAGAACATTATTCTTTATCTCTTCCCTAGATAACACAGCAATTCACGCAGATTCTCATACCAAACTGCTGTGGGTCATTATTGATGATCAACTGAAATTTGACATTCACATACAACAGTCCATAAAAAAGACCAACCAAAAACTTGGACTATTGTACAGAAACAAAAAATTCTTACCTATTGCTTGTAGGACCTCCCTTGCCCAAGCCTACCTCCTCCCTTGCCTCCTCTATGCCTCCCCTATTCTTATTCACCTCCAAGCAAACCTTTTAACTAAACTCAATCAGACATGCAACCACATCACTAGATTTGCCAGCAACCTACCATACAAATCTCACCATTGCCTTACCCTCAGACAACTTTGATGGCTTGAATTCCCTCAACTTCTACTATCTCAGCTTCAAATTACACATTCCATACTGTATAAACCTGCCAATTGTCCCTCCCTATCTAACCTCTTATCTCCTTACAAACCCTTCCGATCCCTCAGCAGTACTGACCAAAACCTACTGGACACATACAGACCCAATAAAACTGTAGGCAAATTACTTTACAGTTGCTCTGTTTCAAACTTGGAACAAGCTCCCTGATCCACTTCACTCTATCCACTCTCCCAAATTTTTTAAAAGAGAACTGGAGAGTTGCCTGGCCAACTCTCCATCTTGCACCTGTCACCAGCCCACCTAATTATAACCCACCAAATACTTCTAGATCACAAATCTTGCTTTTTTTTTGTACCTACTTAAAATTTTGATTGACCTTATTTAATGACCTCATGATACTATGCACGTTACATCTTCTATATCACATATGTATGCATTGTATACCTTTGTAGATATTTGTATTGCATTTCGTTGATTTTAATGATTGTAGTATTGCTATACATTTTTGTAACGTTTTTCTTTATATCAGAGCGTTTCTCCTCAGGTCTCCACTGAAAATGGGTCACCAGCCCAGTGGACCAACTCGGTTAACAAAAGACAGACAAGTAAATAAATACTAGTGTGTTGGGCATGCTGTTTTGCCTTAGGGGTTTTGGTTGAGTGGCTCACTGTTTAGGAGAGTTATGTGTCTCGTGATTAGTGTTGTGTTGTGGTTGTCGAGTGTGTTTCTGCCTTGGAGGTCTCTGCTGTTTGGGTAGATTTTTATTTAGAGCCTCCGCGAAGGTGGGTGTGTGGTTTGTGTTTTTATATGAAGGCACTGCTGGTGTGTGCTGTGTGTTCCATGTGGTGTGGTGTAGGTGTTGACCTTCTCCTCTTGACCAGCCATTCCGGTCTTGACTGGAGAGTGCGTGGCTTCCAATTTGGATACCTTTATAAATGCATCTCTCACAAGTCTGTGTGTTGGGAGGCAAGAGGAGAGGGTTGTCGTCGTACATGAGGAAGTTGCTACATTGCCTCAGGATGCCCAAGTTCACCAGGTTAATAAGAGAAAACACAAGAAACTGACCTTTAGACATGCCTGGAGGGGTGGGCATTAATAAGTACTGGAGCTGTTTCCTTGTAGAACGTTTAGTGCTGGGAGCATTTTTGTGTGCTACAGTAATTGCTACAAGAAGTCTGATACAGTGCTAGACTAATAAGCTAGTAAAAGTGCAGGAGAGGAGAGAACTAGCAGATCTGAGGGAAAAATTGAAGAGCAGACTTTGGCACCGTTCAGAAAGGTGGGAAACAAGCGCAAACACGGGCTTTTAAACCCGAAAGTTGAAAGAGATGGGAAAACTGCCCAAGCGGCCAATAAACTACAATTTCTGGGCCAGAAACCACTCCTCTTGTGGTAGATAGGCTACTTAGTGTTTACCACTCCCACTGATAAGCCAAAAGGCCCTAGTTCTCAACTCGGAAGGAACAAATGGACTTTAGAACAGCGTTTGCTCCTCAAGGAATGACTGGGCCAGTAATTCACTGGGAGTTGATGGCGAACATGAAGCAGTGTAGAAGTAAAGTGCAAGTAAAAACAAAAATGTATGCAACATCTTATCCAAATGCCTTGAGAGAGATTTGGCCTATATTTATAGAGCTATCTAGAATTGTTAGTGATCCATCCATCCATCCATCCTCAACCCGTTTTCTCGTTTTACTCATGGGGTGTGTGTGTCACTTCAGCAGTGCCAGTCATCTCAAGCCAAGGTTTTACACCGCCGGGTGGCTAGCCCTGCCGCAGTAGTTCATTCGTGCACTCACTCACACTCTCTCTCTCTCACACACACACACACACACACACACACACACACACACACACACACACACACACACTCTCTCTCTCTCACCTACTGCATGTATTTGGAATGTGGAAGGGAATCGGAGCACCCAGAGGAAACTCACGTGACTGCAGGAAGGACATGCAGATGCTACATGGAAGGCACCCCAGCTGAGAATCGAACTGGAGAACCTCTTGCTGTGAGGCGACAATGATAACCACCGCACCACCCATTTGTTAGTGATATGAGACAGAAATATATCTCTGGAGGCAGTTGGGGATCAGTTCTCTCTGCACCCTACCACCTGGACCTATATAACACAATACAAGTGGGTGCTAAAGATTACATTAAGAGGCTATGCTATTCCCTTTCTCCTCTGGAGAGGTCAAAGAAACTCTTTATGTTCCACCCAGTCAGAGGGAGTTCGCAGTAGCAGAAATTCTAAATCTACCACAGAAGAGAGTCATCCAAGAGGTCCCGACCAGACAAAGAGGATTCGGAACTTACTCCTGCTTCTTATTAGTGCCAAAGAAAACCGGTGACCTGCAATCCATTCTGGATCTCAGCAAGTTAAATTTGCTCTTAAAGAAAGCAAAGTTCCAAATGGTGACAGTTCAGTCCATTCTATTCCTGCTGCAGAAGGATGATCAAATGTGGTCTGTGGACTTAAAGGATGCATACTATCACATCAAAATAGACAGATGCTCCAGGAGTCATCTGTGCTTCTGGCTTTGAACCAGTCATTTTCAGTTCAGGGCTCTGCCCTTTGGACTCACCACAGCCCCCAAGGTGTAGTTGCAGCTAACCTCAGACTGCAGGGATTCTGGGTGTTTCCTTACCTGGACATCTGGCTCTTTACTGCCTCAACCAGGCATCAGTTACTACAGGCCAGGGATTACGTCTTTAATCTTGCCAATCATCTGGGGATCACTGTACATCTGGCAAAGTTAAATCTTTCCCCTGTGCAGACTTTAGAGTTCTTCGGAGCTACCTTGGAGCTACCTCGGATACAGGCAGTGAGATTACCGCTCTTCCCCCTCATCACTTTCTGACATTGAGAGATCATGTACAAACAGTTTTGATTCTAGCTTCTCCACCGGCAAGGCTAATAGTTCAAGCTGTACGATCTATGGCAGCTGCCATCCCATTAGTTCCTCTTTCAAGATATTTTTTATGCAAGTCCTTCAGTGGACTCTGGCTGCTCAGTGGCCTATACTCTACAAGCCTCTGTCTGTTCCTGTCAAGCTGACTCCTGTTTGCCAAAGGCATCTTCAGTGATGGCTGACCTGACATTAGGCAGACCTTTCCATCTCCCACACCCCTCCCCCATGGTGACCACGGATGCTTCCCAGTTGGGGTGGGGGGGGTCATTAAAAGGGAAAGATGGTCCAAGGCACGTGGTCACACACACAGACCAGATTGCATATCAATATTCTGGAGATGAGAGCTGTCCTTCTCACATTGCAAGCCTTTCAGGACATTCTCCCTCTTGGAACAGTTGTGATTCGCACAGACAACATGTCAGTGGTGTGGTACATCAACAAAGAGGAACCCACTCTTACCAGCTGTGCAGAGAGGCCATAAGGGTTTGGGGATGGGCGATGCTTTCTGCTTGCAAAACACATACTGGGGGAATACAACGTCCTGGCAGACTGGTTCAGCAGGTCCATTCTGACCCCTTACAAGTGGTCCCTCAGTCAATCAGCAGCAGACTTGATCTTCAGCTATTGGGGCCAACCTTGCTGCAACCTATTTGCCTCCCCCCAGAACAACAAGTGCAGCAACTGCTTCTCTCTGATCCCCCCTCCAGGGTAGTCCTCAAGGGACTCCCTGGTTGACAATTGGCCCCCCAGTCTTCTTTATGCTTATCCCCCACTACCTTGATCTTAAAGTTTCTCCACAAAACAAAGCATCTGAAGTCTTTGGTAATCCTCATTGCTCCCTTTTGGCCTCATCAGATTTGGTTCCCCTTCCTCTGGTCTCACTTGAAGTATCCTTCATGGATTCTGGATCCCAAACAGGACCTCCTTTGTCACCCAATAGGGGGTTATCACCCCAAGGATGTCCCTCAAATTGACCACTTGGTTTCTCCACTTCCAGTGATCATTTGAAGGTCCAAGCTTGCTTCCCCAGTCCGATATATTGTTTTGACTTCTCAAAAACCAGCTACTAAGAATGTTTATGGTAGCAAATGGAAGAGATTTGTCTTCTGGGCTTCTAAAGAGAACATTGATCCTTTTTCGGCATCTATTTTAGATATTCTGCATTTCCTTGTGTCTGTGTTCAAAGACGGAGCCAGCTTCTCTACCATCAAACTTCAGTTAGCGGGTATCTCTAGTTTTCATTCCAGCAACTTACATAATTGCCCTTCAGCCTCCAAACTGTGCAAGGCCTTCTTGAAAGGGATCTTTCTCCTCAGGCTTCCGGTAAGGAATTCCTCTCCACCATGGAATCTTACTGAGGTTTTGCAGAGCTTAACTCAAAAACCCTTTGAATTAGCAGGTGATTATGACCTAAAGTTTCTTTCATGGAATACAGTTCTTCTC
Source organism: Protopterus annectens (assembly GCF_019279795.1). NCBI lineage: Eukaryota > Metazoa > Chordata > Ceratodontiformes > Protopteridae > Protopterus > Protopterus annectens. The sequence goes on from NC_056739.1 coordinate 1,158,344,521, forward strand.
ATTGCCATCACCTCAACAAAGAGAATATCGGAAATTCAGGCCTTACTTTCTAAGCTACCTTACATAATTTTACACAAGGACAGTGTGTCCCTTCGTACAAACCCTTCCTTTATGCCCAAGGTAACTACAGAAGCCAGTGTTAACCAGACGGACTGTTTGACTACCAATTTTCTTCCCAAGTTTCTGTTTCTCTAATGAGGGAGAATGATCGTTACATTTGTTCACAGACAATTACATTTTTACCTGCACAGGACTTAAGCCCTTTCAAAAGTAAGATCAGTTATTTGTGTCTTTCTCTGCTAGCCAGCTAGGTCAGGCAGTTTCAAAGGTTAGTCTCGCGAAGTGGATTACAGACTGTATCACTTTCATTTGTAATAGGAATGAATTACAGCTACCTTGCCCTCTAAGGCCCCCTCCACCAGGTCTATGTCCACCTCATCCGCCTTCTCTTCCAGGGCCTCTTTTTGATATCTGTGCAGCAGCCACATGGTCTAAAGCTCACGTCTGTATCGCATTATAAATTGGATCTTGTCTCCTGGAGCAGGGCTTCATTCAGTTTGGTAGTGCTGCAGCATATCCTTCCTTGAGACCACCCAGGATTTGCCCAGCTTGGGACTCTACCCATACATGAGGAGGAATGAAAGAGAGAACATGGTTCTGGTCACTCCAGAACAAGTACAGATATGACTCTTTTATTCTCCATGTTGGTATGAATGACCTGAGATGTACCTCCCTGGACTACATGAAAAGAGACATGGAAGAGTTCTCTGATCACGTAGCCCAGGCCGGTATGACTCTGACCCTGAGTAGCATCCTGCCCTCACCAAGAATGATGCCACAGTATAAAGGAAAAATGATCAATTTCAACAATTGGCTAAGTTTCTGGTGTCATTCAAAGGGGGAGCCAGTATCAGTCCACCTGGGATGTCATGCTCGATAAGCCACGCTGCTTCGCAAGAGATGGCTTGCACCTGTCACCCTTAGGCTTTCGAATACTGGCCAAGGCTTTTGCCGCCCCCCCCCCCATAGTGCCTTTTTAGGCAAGGCTCAAAAGACAAACCCACCACCATAAATAGCACAAGTAACCAAAAACTGAGGGTAATGCTACTCAACGCCAGAAGTCTAAACCTCAAATGCATGCATTCAAGGCACTCCTTAGTATGGAGAACATCGATGTCTGTGCAGTAACAGAAACCTGGTTTAAGGCTCCAGAGAGTACCCCAGCACTACCAAGCTATAACTCATACCATACTTTTCGGCCACAGAACCCGGACCGAAACACAAAAGGTGGGGGTGTGTCCATATTCATCAAGGATACCTACACCTCCAGGTTAGCGGCACAGCACAATGCCTCAGAGATCATCCATGTGCAACTAACAACGGGCAAAACTGCAATTCAAATTGTAGCTTGCTACAGATCACCCATGACCCAGGACCCTCATTCCGCGTTTCTGGAGACACTGGAAAATATGAAGGTCCTACCAAATGCCCTAATATTGGGTGATTTCTATTACCCAAACATTAACTGGGAGAACTTCTCAAGTACTAACTCTCTTGCCCAGCACTTCTAGAATTTATAAACTCGAATGCACCAGAGGTGACAACATATTGGACCTGGTCATCACCAACATGGGCGACCAGTGTTCTACACCAGAGGTCAAACTCTCGCTGGTTAGATCAGACCATAGACTAATCACTCTAGATATCCACATTCCGCCCCCACCCCCAATCAAGGAAACCACTGTGAAAAACTTTTCAAAAGCAAACTTCACGTTACTTAAGACCGAGGTGGAAAGGTTCACAGCCCCCATGCTAAAGCACAACGCTGTCCAAGCTGCTGAATCCCTTACAAAGGCACTCTATGAGCACCTGCAAGAATGCACGGATCATGCTATCCCAAGCAAAACCAAGACTCACTCCTCCAAGAAAAGGAAACCAGTCTGGTGGACCCCTGCCATAAACAAGCTATACAATAGAAGGAGGAAACTAGTGCAGAAAAGAGTAAAATCCCAAGAAGGAAAGACATCCCTGATCAGTATCAGCAAGAAACTACGATCCCTCATTAAATCATCCAAGGCTAGCTTCGAAAGAAAAATTGCCAAGGACTCCAAAGATAACCACAAAGCGTTCTTTAGCTATGTCAAGAAACTAAGTGGAAACTCTCAGATCTGCTCTGAGTTAGTGCAGAATAGCACAAAATACACTGAACCGACTGATATTGTCAACATTCTGGCAGACCGGTTTAGTGCAAACTTCACCCCCCTCTCACCCCCTAAAGGACCCATAACCATACCAGAAGAATGTAGTGCCCCTGCAATTACTGACACACAGGTTAAAACAGCCCTATCCAAAGCCAAAAATACAGCTTCAATGGGACCAGACGGTGTCCCAGGCTGTGTCTTACACAAGCTCCAAAATGAAATAACCCCTCACCTAAACACATTGTTCAAACTCAGCCTCTCTACAGACTCAGCCTCTCTACAGACTATGTACCCATAGAGTGGCGCACAGCAACAGTTATCCCGCTCCACAAAGGTGGAACCACAACGGACCCCAGGAACTATCGCCCTATAAGCCTGGTCTGCAACACTATGGAGCACATCATCATGGAATTCATTAACAAGAGACATTGGGAACCTTCAAACATTGGACCCTACCCATTTTAGCTTTGTTAAGGGCAGATCATGCCTCCTAAACCTGTTGGACTTCTTTGAGACAGTTATCAAGGCTTTAGACAAGGGAAAGGAGGTCCACACAGCCTAACTAGACCTCACAAAGGCTTTCGACGTCATTCTCCATTCTGGTATAGACAAGCTCACCAGCCTGAACATAAAACCCTACGTCACAAGATGGTTTGCCAGTTGGCTCACGGATAGACCCCACACGGTGAGAGTTGTAGGCTCTAGGTCCGACTCTAAACCAGTTACAAGTGGCGCCCCCGAGGGCTTAGTCCTGGGACCCCTCCTGTTCAGTGTATACTTCTCAGAGGTACAGGCAAGCACAGGAAGACTATGGCTGACCAAGTTCGCAGACGACTGCAAACTGGGGACCATAATTGACTCTCCAGCTGATGCAGACCTCCTCCAGAATGGTCTCACTGAGACAGATACCTGGTGTCAAAATCATGGCCTCAAGCTAAATGCCAAAAAGTGCATAGTCATCTCCTTTGGAAAAAACAAATTTACCCGTGAACTATCACATATGTGGTAGTCCCCTAAATACAGAAAATGTAATAAGGGATCTGGGGACCCAAGTAGATAGTAATCTCTCCTTTGATAATCATATTGCCAAGGTGGTTAGAAAATCCTTCTATGTGGCCCACCTAATCACAAAAGGGTTCGCATCTAGAACAAAAGAGGTTATTGTGCCCCTCTACTCATCACTCATACAAGACACCTGCAACAGCTGGAAAGACCACAGAAGTACCTCACCAAGAGGATTACTGGCCTCAAACATATGCCCTATGCAGCCCGACTGAAGAAAATCCAGCTGTACTATGTTGCATACCGCTTACACAGGTGATCACTGCCTGACATACAAGGCCATGTCCAACCCAGAATTGATGGACATGCCCCACCTAAAAAAAACAAACAAATCCCCAAAAGCCACATGCTCTAGGGATCTAAACCTCACCACAACGATAAGTAGAATGTGCTGGAGGGATAGATTCCTGTCCCAGAGACTCTCCATGCTTTGGAACAGGATTCCAATCTACATTAAGCAAGAGCCCCTCACTAACACTCTTCAAGAGAAACCTTGACGAGTGGATGGGAAACAGAAAATTTACCCCGGGGATCACTGCAATGGCTCTGCTGGACAGAGGCACAGGGAACTAATGGCTCTGCTGGACCGAGGCACAGGGAACTAATCTATGGGGGTGGCAAAAGCCAACACGTTCTGGCTAGGCTTATAGATGCCCTTGGGCAGATAGCCTAGTACTTACCTATGAACCTATGAACATCAGATTTATCAGTTATGTACTTAACAAAACTTGATATCTGTGTTGTCTTCTTTTATTCATCCTCACCTTCCCACCCTGCCCCATCCGCCTTTCTGGCACTCTAGAAGACCTGGAGGGAACTATTCTTGAGAACGGTTGTTCCTGTTTTTTTGAACCTTTGATTATGGAGATATATTTAAATTCCTTCTTCTTACTTTGCTCTCTCTTATCTATGGGCAGCAAACTCAATCTGTAGAGGTTGCTTGGAGTGCAGGACATTGTGGGTAGTGGGAGAAGCCTGAGACTTGTATTATAGTCTGAAGAAATGTGGCCATGTCTGATCCGTGGACAGATCCGTAACCCATAAGTAAGGAGGAATAAAAGAAGACAACACAGATACCAAGTTATGGTAAGTACATAACTAATAATTTCCCATCCATAGATCCAAGTTGCACTTGAATATGAACATGGATTAACTTTGTTTTATGTGGATGAGGAGTCTGTTCCAGAGCAGGGTTATCTGGTGTGAGATAACTGTTCTTTTGGTTTGCAGAAGCATTTTATATCCCTAGACTGAGTATTTCTGATGCCATTTGGTTTGCTAATGTGCAGTAAATCCATCGATATTGGGTCGAAGGATGCCTTGTATGCCAGACATAGGTCAACTGTTAGTATTTTCATTTGAGTGTAGACCCAGCTGCAGTCTGTACAGCTGCTGCTCAAGTAAAAAGTCTGTGACACTATCTAATCCGACATTCCTGATAAAGCAGTAAAAATTGCTAAATCTTCATGGCAAACGGATGTCTGTTTCTAGTAATTTAGCCTTTAGAGTGTTAAATTGTCAAGGCTATATATAAAAATGTATTTTACAATTCGCATAAAATTTGGATGATTCTGCTGTATCCTTACCTACAGAGAGAAAGTCTTGTATTAATGAAATTGTTTCTGATTTGACTCTGGTTTCAAAACATGCTTTGAGAGGTGTGCTTGAATGTGCAGATAGTCTCAAGAAGTGCTGCTTCTTTTGCTGTATTAAGATATGTTCGGTTACGTAATCAGAACGTCTCTGATGATTTATTAGCCAATATTCTGAATGCACCTTTAAGTTCTGAATTTGTGTTTGGGCTCTGTGTAGCACAGATTCTCAAACAGTGGAATAAAAGAGGCAAATTAATGCATGGCTTATCTGGAGTGTTTCATGTATCCAAGTTCTTCCCTAACAAGGCATCTTCCTTCAAGTGGCAGAACAAAGAAAAAATCCCAGCCAAGCAAAAGTCAGGGACCACAAGTAAATGGCAGAAGGGATATTCTTGAAAACCAATCCAAAGTAGTTCCTTTCTGAAAAAGGATCAACTCCCTGCAAAGGAATGGCTATGCTGAGTCACAGAGCACCCCATATCTCCCCCACCTCCTCCTTTCTCTTCCTCCTTCCCCCAGGCTGTCTCTCACAGTGCAGCCTGACAGCAAATAGTGTCAGACAACTAGGTTCTGAGAATAATTTGGAGAGAATACACTCGATAGCAGGTAGAAAATCCTCCCCCTTTCAGGGAAATTCCAACGCACTACCAGATCAGACCGAGCAGTTTCCTCCAGTGTTCCACAGAGTAGTAGAAGCAGGGGTCATAGACCTAGTGCCTGCAATTCACAGGCAAAGGATTTTACTAGGGAATCTTTTTGATAGCTAAAAAAGAACATGTCTGGAGACACATCCTATATTTGTCCCTCCAAACACCTTTGCAGACGTCCTAAAATTCTAAAGTGTCACCTTGCAGTCAGTCCTAGTGTTGCTCCAGACTTCTGTTTCATGGAGAGACTAGATCTCAAGGATGCTATTCCTTTTGCTCCAAATTTCAGGAAATTTTTGAGATTTAATTTACATTATCACTTTTCTGCTTTAGCCTTTGAGCTGTCTACTGCACCTCGAGTATTTACAAAGGGTCTGGTCACAGTAGTTGCCTATTGCCAAACCCTAGATATCTACATTTTTCCTTATTTAGATGACTTGCTGATTTGTGCATATTCCATATACAGATGCTTGGAGTTCATAGACTTACTAGAGTATTTTCTTGGATTTCTGTCTTCTTAATATGGGCTCATCAAGATGCTTCTTCAAAATTCTTGACCTCCTGGGTGTATTGATCCTCATGGTACCACTAGCCATACTACCTACATATAAGAAAAGTTCAATAGTAGTTGAAGAATTGTTAGACCCACCTTCATCCCTTTTATTCCCATTTATTGGTACTGGGATATGTGAAGAGCCAACTGCAGGAGCTTAAACATTTTGAGGTAACATTTAAATATTTAGTCAGTATCTGTGGACAGTTAATTTTTAATTAAACGTTGAGTTGTGTTTAATGCTCCCATACCCATCTTAATTTGGATATTACCACCATTAGCAAAACAAGCTATAAAAAAGATAAAGGAACAAACCTGAATCTCTCACATCTATCCCACTTTCTTGGGATCTCGGTTTTGTATATGAAAAATTGTCTCATGTTCCTTTTGATCCTGTTTCTTCAGTTTCCTTACAACATTGTGCTTGGAAGACTGTTCTTTTGGATCTTACTTCAGACAAGAGGGTGTCTGAACTTAAGCCTGTCATGGCTATTCCTTCTTTTTTTAGTTTTTTATGGAGACAGGATGTCTCTTTGTACTAATCCTTTTTTATGCTCAGGGTGGTAAATGAGTTGTCTGTTAATCAGTCTGTATATCATCTTTCCTTTTTTCCTTGTATGCAGTCCTTGAATTTGCATAGACAGCTCAGATATTATGTACACAAAACTAAAGTTATTCAGAAATCTGAGCAGCTTTTTGATTCTTTTCATGCCAGGACTTTGGGTTTGGCTTTTTCTAAGAAAACCATCTCCTTCTGGATTTCTAAGGGCATTTCCTTCTGTTATTATTTTCATGGCAAAGGTCTTTCCTTTTCTGTAAAGACACCTTCTGCTAGTGCAGTTGCCTCCTGGTGCCTTTTTCAATGGTCTAAATACCAGTTCTGTCCTTGAGGCTGCTACTTAGTCCTTTGCCCATACTTTCCCTAAACATTACAAGTTGGATGTTGTTTCCAGGGCCAGAGTAAGCTTTGTAAGAACTATTCTGCATGTGTTTGTGGAGGGAGCCTCTATGCTTTTCTCCGCCTCTTGAGCTCTTGTACTCTCCCTTAGGTGAAGAATACTGCAGCAATGATTTGTAAGGATGTAGTATACCTTTATGCCCTACATTTTGTGCAAGGAGCATACGTGTGATGTATAGCATCTATAAGAGCTGAAGACTTTGGTGTACTGGCTGGATGTTGGGCTATCCATGGCAGGAGATCCCTTGGGTGAAAAATACTGCAATATTGAAGAGAAGCATATCTTTTGTTAGTAAAATTCTACATACCTGTACTTTCTTACTTCCCATGATTCTGCTTCAGGCCATTTTGGTAACCCTGTACATAAAAGATGTGTATCTTCATATTCTAATCCATGCAAACCACAGGAAGTTTTTAAGGTTGTGTGTTTGGGGATGTCATTTTAAGTTCTGTCCCTTGCCTTTTGGACTCTCCCTTGCGCCAAAGTTTCTCACAAAGTGCCTATCTCCAGTAGCTTTTTGCAGACTTCAAGGGAATTCAGATTTTCCCTTACTTGGGCAGTTTACTACTTCAGGCTCCCAAGAGTGAGAAACTCCTTCTAGATATCACCTTTACAATAAACCTGCTTCTGCCTCTGGGTTTCCCAATAAACATCAAAAAATCCAGTCTGGCCCCCTTCCAGGATCTGGTGGTTGTTTTGCATGCTCAGTTCTATGTCAATGAATGCCTTTCTTCAGTAGGAAAAAGATTTTCCTAAAGGAATATTTTCAGTCCCCTCTTCCCTAAGATTTGATATCTGCAAGAGGGATTTTGAGATCCTTGAGCTTTATGGCCTACACTTTCCTTAAGATTTCTTGGGCCAAACTTCCCATGAGTAAGATTAATTTTCCTCATATCAGTTTGGATGCAGCATTGTCATTCTCTGAACTTCCCAATCCTTCTCTTGCTATTCATCAAAAGGAGTTTCATTGGTGGATCAGCCAGATGTCTGTCAATCTTGGAATGCCCTTTTTAGCTCCTGCTCCTTGCCAAGACCTCTTCACAGATGCTTCAAGCCTGGCTTGCAGACTTAGCTTATAGATAAGACTCATACTGTAAGAGTTGGGGAAACATTTTCTGAAAACATGAAAGTGACCAGTTGAGTCCTGCGGCAATCAGTCAA